>NW_015386453.1:845403-858146 GCF_001527695.2 Protobothrops mucrosquamatus | reverse complement strand
CCCCTAAAAATTTGTTAAAACACCCCTTTAAAAAGAACCTCAATTTGGCCAATTTGAATAATTTTCTGTTTGCACCCGCAGCATGCCACCTCTCGGGGTTCCAAACCCCATCCTCGAGGTGGGCCCTTGAGATCTTATTGGGCCAGGCCTGCGCGAGGGGTGAATCGCGCAGGGCCAATAGGACCGTCCTAGGGTACATCGATTAAGTCATAAGTCCGGCTGTGGGAGATCAAAAAAGGAGAAGGGGGGGGAAAAAGAATTTTCAGTCTCGGCCACACCAAGTCCTCCATCGGCTGGAACGGGGCCGAAGCCAGGATCCTCCAGGCCATACTAGGTCCTCCACCGGCCAGAGACAAAGCCGGGGCCACGTTCTCCTAAATGGGCATTATAAGTTTAGACTACATTCTTCCCTGTTTTTTGTTATCGTTTTTAAATTGTTTTTAATGGATAAATTATGTTGATTGTTTAGTTTAACTTTTAACTGTGTACGTTATCCAGAATCAAAATTCAATCAATCAAATAAGCATACAGTGTGACATTTCTGCCTCCTTCAACAGCTTTTCTGCAAATGAACTTCAATATTGCTCAGGTAGCTTCTATGGGACAGATCACACTGGGGGATCACTCACGTTGATTTCGGTAACAGCAATGTCTACTATACTCCCGACCACAATCAGAGCATCAAAGGTATTCCATGCATCAACAAAGTAGTGCTGCAAGAGAACAACAGAAAAAGCTCCAGAAAGAGCCAGTCAGAACTAATTTATGTCCAGTGACCTACTCACATCTACTTTATCTAACCGAGCCAAAACAGCATGGGTCTGTCCCCTGGTTTCTTTGGGCACAATTCAAGGTGGAGTTTGGGTTATATAACAGTAGTGGCGAACTTATGGCACGTGTGCCAGAGGCGGCACTCAGAGCACTGTCTGTGGGCACGCATGCCGTCGCCCCAGCCCCGCCTCCCCCCATTGCCCCCTCCTCACCAGCAGCCCCCCTCGGAGAAGAGTCACCCCCAGGCACAGCTCGCACGGAGCAGCGCAGCCAAGGACATGGCAGCCGGGCAATGGAGACAAGACTTCGCCCTCATGCCCCGTCACACACAGTTGATACTGCGGGGCGTGGGCAGAGGGCGTGGCTGCCATGGTGCTGCTGGGCCACCTGGGCGATCTGTGGCGGGCCATGGAGGCAGTGAGTGGCCAGGTGGGGGGTGGGGCGGGGCAGAGGTGGGGGCAGGGTGGTTTTTGGGCACTCGGTATCTAAAAGGTTCGCCATCACTGTTATATAACATCTCAATAATTGAAGGCCTCTGCTTTCTTAAGATTTTTCAGTTGTGTGGTAATCCTACTTCAGATTATTATTCCTGTCACTGAGTAACCAGAAAGGGCACACAATGAGGAAACACAACCCTCCCTTTCCAGAAGCTCTTTACCATCTTAACAAAATTCAAGCCTGGACAATTCAATTTTGTCCTTCGGGGCTCAAGATTGAGAGGTGAGGGAAGGCACAGGCACAATATCTTATTCAGTACTATTAACCAACCTGAGTTGTTGGTATGGGTTGGCCTAAAAATCAAAATGTATTAATCACACATTTTTCACCATCTATTCTGCTTGAAAGTGTGATCTTAAAGTGTAGAAAGTGTGAGTTGTGAGAAGGCTCCTGGGCTGCAATATTAAATGCTTCAGAATTTAATGCAAAGATGTAGGTCCATCTAGAACAGGGGTAGTCAACCTTGGCTCTTTTATGACTCGTGGACTTCAACTCCCAGAATTCCTGAGCCAGCTATGCTGGCTCAGGAATTCTGGGAGTTGAAGTCCACGAGTCATAAAAGAGCCAAGGTTGACTACCCCTGATCTAGAAGGATATCCTGAATTCCCCTGGAGGATATGCACCAAATAAAGGTATTTTTTTACATGCAAGGTTTAAAAAATGGAGGGCTCTAGAGATTGGCAAAGCCATACATTTACCATAACCTGAAAGTTTGGCAAATGACCTCACCTCCCTTCTCACGTTACAGCAGTAACTGAGGATACCAGAAGGGATGTGAGAATTTTCTTGGACTGAACACTGCACCATCAAGAACAAGGAGGTCCTCCAAAGGTAGCTCTGTCAAAAAACTTGAAACAGGAGTTCCTCCCAGCAAACAAATTGTTATACATGATGCAGAAGATTGAAGTAAAAACTGTTTTAAGTCTCTTAATGAAAACTCCTTCAACACCTAATAGTGATAACTTGGTGTTGTTCAAAGTGTTCTGGAGTTATGGGGAACAGAGATAACAGTCCTCTATTGGTTTACTTTTGCAAAACTCCCAAACCTTGGGCTTGAAGGCAATAATCTTCAGAAACATTTCAACAGTGAAGAGGCCTGTGAACACCATATTGAGCAGATCCATCACGTAATTAAAAGGCTCCGATTGTTCATAGTGCTGAAAGAAGAGACAAGGCATGAATAATACAGGAGAATTTTGCAAATCTTGATGATTCAAGTGGGATTTGTTGAAAATCTCCTTATAGTAAGAATGAATGCCGAACTCAAAGTATCAACTTTCCTAGGTTCTTTCCTTCTTGTTCTGAAATCATGCACATATAGGTTAATGCAGATAATCCCACGGCCTTATCTTTGTCAGCTCTTTTGCTACTGTGCAGCTGAATTTCCAACTTCTGTGGCACCTCCAGCATCTCCACTTTCTTCATATGGCCTGGAGTGGATTTTCCCAGAGTTTACCAATTCATTACATTCACCACGGAGACCCCAAATATTAAATATGGGGTTTTACATATTTATTTTAAAACTATGTTTCTCTATTCACCTTATTGACAATAAGTTTTTCTAGTCATATCTTATTACAGTAGTGTTGTTATTCCTCGCCAGCCAGTGGATCTGGCAGCTGAGTCTGAGGAATCAGATTAGGAGGAGGGGCCTGGAGTGACATTAGAGTCAGAAAAAGGCTCTGAGGAGCTCCAAGACTTACAGTCGGACGAGGAGCCTGGCCCTTGTACTCGCGCTCAGGCTGAGACACAGCTAGAGCCCGAGTTGGACAGTGATGAAGAACAGCTGGGACAAATCCCTGATGCACGAATGCGCAGGCAGGAGAAGCGAATGGGACAGAGGAATGCAATGGGGCACCTCCAAAGACAAAGGAGAAGGCATTAGGAAGCCACGCCTTGGCTGAATTATAAAAGGGAAGGTGTGGGAGGTGCTGGTTGCCAAAGGCAACCGTTTGTGTTAAGGATCGAGTTTGTGTGGACTGTGTTTGTTTGCCTTGGACACTGACTCAGGTCTGTGAGAATAAAAGGGGTTGTTTTTTTCTTGCGGTTCCTGCCTGTTTCTTGGAAGAGGGGTTTCTCCTTGTGAGCATAACAAGGACTCATGTAGGCTAGGACAGAACAAGTAGTGATAGCACTTATGGCATTCATGACTGCATTTTCCTGCATGCACTTGGATCCCATTTTTATTCTAAAAATATATATATTCACATATGAATTCATTCCAGTAAACAAATGGGTTGACCTGCCTTGTTCATAGATTTTATAAGGGTGGATTTGTAACCCACCTATCTGTTTTCACCCTTTCTAATTTCTAATCCCTTAAAGAGGAAATAGCTGGGCGATGTCTTTTGATTTGTGGCACTACAAATGATGCTTCTCACCTGTACAGCCAAAGCAATTGTGTTCAGCAGGATCAGTACAAACATGATGTATTCAAAACAAGTGGAATTGACCATATACCAGAATTTGTACTGATATTTGTTCTTTGGGATATAGAGTTGTAAGGGTTGAGCCTTCAAGGCATATTCCACACATTGCCGCTATGGGAAAAGGAAAAGAAAGCAATTCAGCTGAGCGGTTAAGAGAGAACCTCCAACACCCCCACCCCCATCCTCTGCACATTTCTTCAGCAACACCTGAGCTGCTAGCTGAAACAGTATTCACAACATAGAGCAACATTTCCTAATTTTGTAAACCAAAGCCCCGACACGCATGAAGAAGACCAGTATATGTCATATTTCATGCGTGCTGGAATTCTTGATGCCATTTCCCCTCTGCACATCCATTGACAAAACTCCAAATCCTAATAGCCTACACCTTTCCTGTTCTATATTCTGTCATGAGGTGTGTTAAAGCTGGATAGGTGTTGTTTAGATTTGAATTATTACTAGGTGATCCAGTTATAAGCAATTCATGGGAAACACAGATAAAAGACTCTGATCGGAACCTCATACCAAAACGTTCTTGCAAAAATAATTACCTATTACTTTCAAAAATCTCAAGACCCTAAACTTTAGTGTTTTTCCCCTTGTTCTGCCTTTTTTTTAATAAAAGGAACCCAAAATAGCTCACGATTGCCACTTTTTTCAGTTTGCTGTGGTTACAATGTATTCTCCCTCAATAAATAAATAAATACAAATAATAAAACATAACATGACTTTTCAAACTCCATCTTCTTTGCACTGATGTGTATTATTAGAATGCATTCTAAACTTGATGTATAATGGATTGTATTTATTAAGGTGTGTTCTTAGAACAAAAACGATTAATAAACAGAGGTAAAATAATACTTCAGAAATGAAAAGGGCTCTGGTTCTAACAGCATTCCTTTATGCAGTGTGAAAAACTGGGAGAATGATTTCATTCTTCTCAGTACAGAGGGCAAAACCGAGGGGGGGGGGAAATAGTAATTTGATTCCCATTAAAGGTAGGCAAATGGAATGTATAGTGGCAAAGTCCTTGATTGCTGATACGAATGAATAATTATGGGGGTAAACCAATCTTCCCTAATCTGAGGCTTTCTAAATATGACAAAACTGTGTGATATTCGGAATTCTCAGCCAATGTGGCTCTTCTTACCGTTGCAATCCCAACACAACATGAAGATTATCAAGTTGGGGAAAACTGGACTAAGCTAATGTCATTTGGAGAAGGGAAAAAAAAGTAAACTGAAATGTTATTTCACAAGCAAATACAAGGTGGGGTATTGAAATGCTACCTGGTTCTTGTCCAGCTCACAGTTTTTGTATTCCTGCTCTCCTTGGGCCCGGAAAGTGATGATGACAAAGCCCACAAAGATATTCATCATGAAGAAGGCAATGATAATGATGTAGACAATGAAGAAGATGGAGATCTCAACTCGGTAATTGTATATTGGTCCTTGGTTTTCTGCATTGGCATCAATAGCTTTGTACAAGAGCCTGGCATAAGTAAGATGGTGGCAAAGAAAGGATAAGAGGGTGCATAGCAGGAATGGAGAAAAAGAAATGGTTTTTTTGAAGACCTTCAGTCAATGCCACAGTAAGAATACTCCTGAGGACTGGATACTGGGGATTCAGGGAAAACTATGGCCATTCTACCCTCCTTGTAATTCTTTGCGGAAGCATTTAGCAACTAATGTGGATACAACACTCCAAATTGGGGTCATGGCTTGTCAAAATTGCTAGAACCCAGAAGAAATCATTATCTCTAGTCATCTGAAGAATGGTCTAGGCAAAGCATGATGGCTGAGTCTTGCAATCAATGAGAACATACTCAGACTTGAGCATTTTCTCTCTTCAGAAAAGATTCAAACCAAAAATTACAGAATTCAGGGTTATCTGCTGGTCTATGGCTAAATAAAGATTGATTGATTGAATTCAAGGTTCCAAATAAGTTCAGGATGTAAGATATTGCTCAGAAATTCTATATTACTTGTCCCCCATCTGACTCAGCATCTGCTCAAGAAACATAGGGAACCAGTGCAATTCCATCCATCAAGTTCTGTTGAAGTCTCATCCTGCAACCTAATTTTCAGTCTGAACAATATCATGTCACTCTTACTGCTGTTTTCTTGCTGATGACCCACTTCCTCTGAATTCGGGTTCTCAGGAAAATAAATAAATACTTACATACATACCCTCTGGGATAAGCAACATTATAAAAAGCACAGAAAAGAGTTATTTATAAAATAATAAAGGCTGGATTTATAAAAAAAATCAGTCAGGATTCAATTACATTCTTGAATCCTCAGTTTAGCACAGTGGTGGCGAACCTATGGCACGCGTGCCAGAGGCGGCATTTGGAGCCCTCTCTGTGGGCACGCATGCCGTCGCCCTAGCCCCACCTCCTCCTGCAGCCCCCTCACCAGCAGCCTTCCTGGAGGAGAATTGCCCCCGGGTGCGGCCCACACGGAGCAGCGCAGCCAAGGACATAGCTGGGCAGCAGGGACACGACTCCGTCCTCGCAGCCCATAGCGTGCAGATGCTGCTGTGAGGTGTGGGCGGAGGGCATGGCTGCCATGGTGCTGCAGGGCTGCCTGGGTGATCTGCTGCAGGCCATGGAGGCGCTGCATGTCCCTGCAGGTGGGCGGGGCAGGGGGCAGGTGGGGGCGGAGCAGGCAGGGTGGGAGGCGGAGCGGGGGCGAGGAGGCGGTTTTGGGGCACTCAGTCTCTAAAAGATTTGCCACCACTGGTCTAGCACATTGTCCATCTCTATCTGCTTTTTGAAGCCTGGAATACCATCATGGGATCTGATGGGGCTCTTCCACTCCCTTGGTTTAATCAAACACAGTATTTTTTATAACACTAGAAATGTGGGAGAGTATTCAAAAGGCAAAGGGAGGAGGAAAGAGAGGAGAGGATCCTTTTGGGGTTTTGGGTAATCATATTCTATCTCTGTTTCTGAAAACAGGATGAAAAAACATCAAGTACCCTTCATTTTGGGGTTAGCAGAACATATTCTCTTACTAAACGTTTGAGCTAAGCAAGATATATCTAAACAGCTGTTTAAAGCGAAAAACGTTAAGACATCTGGGAATGGCAAACATCAAAGACGTGCATACACTCTGAACACAACCTCTACAGAGTAACTCACGCTGGCCATCCCTCAAAAGTGGAGACAGTGAAGAGGGCCATCATGCCTGATAGCACATTGTCGAAGTTGAAGTCACTGTTGAGCCACATGCGCTCACGCACCATTGGGTGAGCCACATCTCCATCTTTGTACACAATGAATGTGCCTCTGGATTTGGGAGGAAGGGAAGGAAGGGAAAATGGACAGAAGAAGCAATGTGATAGTTTTCAATCAATTAGATAAAGATTATTCTTATCTATTGAATCTGCATATGTATAGGTCAAACAAACAAACACAGCTAAAAGGAATCTGTAATTATTTGGCAATTAAGTTAAGCTAATCCCAAATTCTAGCTTCCAACTCTGAACTCACTACAACTACACCTGGGGACCAATCATTAATATAAACATGAATAGAGTTTTTGCCATTCTGCTTCTAGTAGTAAGCAGTGGCACTGTTGGAAAGCTGGAATCAGCAGTGTTGACAAAGGCCCTAAAACGAATCAAGGGAACCTGGCAGGGACCAGGACAAGGACCGAGTATATTTTTTTCTATCCAGTTATTTCAGTGCAAAGCTACAGCACTGATGCTACAGGGAATTCTTTACCAGTCTCTTGTACTCTTATTAGAGCAGATTTTATACTTACTTGCACTCAACTGGGGTATGCTTGGCCTCATCTGTGCAGCTATAGAATTTGCCCTGAAGATACAAGGATAAAAAAGGTAGACAATCACAGGAGAGGAAAGTATTTTTCTTGGAAAACTATCTTTCTAGTCTCTTGGAGCTTACTGAAATTCTGAGGAAATGCTTTATATATCAGTTCACATAGGAACAGCCTTTAAATAGTTCCGACTAAAGTTCTTCATTTTTAGCAGTTGTGAGGTCCTTTCAACCTCTAGGTATTGAAGCCAGTGCCTCCCCATCCAGTCCATAGAATCCCTTATGTATTTTCATTTGTGCCACTATCATTATATATAACACCAACTCTTTAGACTGTATTATCATATTGTCTTTTGTAAATATTCCCAATAATGCTGTGAATCTTAGGGAGATGGGCGGTTAAGAAGGATGAAATATAAATAATCTATTTTAGTATCCTGATTTATAGTCAATCAATCTGCCTGCCTGCCTGCCTACTTACCACTAGAATCCCAAGATCCTAGCAATTTTCAACAGTAAAAACCACCATGAAACAATAGAGATAAAAACATGTTTAATAAGGATCAAATCAGTTATGGATATAATTTCAACCATCAGGCAAAATCACCAATAGAAGACAACTTCCACTTGTAAAGGACCTGCACAATACCTCTAACTTGGCAGCTTTTAAAAATAGACTAAGAGTATCACTGCTATAATCTTCACTAAAAGACTTTTTCCCTAGGTTGGTTACCATAACCGGGAAACATTATCCCTGGGTCACACCAATATCGTTTCATGTGGGAACCTGCAACATTCCCATCCAGGTCAAATATACTAAACTGGTTGTTTCTGCCTGGAGAAAGAAGTTATGCTTTGCATTGTACCCAGAAGCCTACTAGCAGATAGGCCTTGCAGCATTCAACATACAGGTGCAATTCTGGCCATAATACGAGGGTAATTCGGAAATAAACCTCCGTTTGGTTATCAATGTCAGACACTCACAGATACAGAACTTGTATTATACACATTAGAAAACTACAAAATTACATTATTTTGTGACATAATCGCCATTCAAACTGAGGCACTTGTCATAATGTCTTACAAGGTTTGATATTCCTTCCACAAAAAAATCTCCTGCCTGGGAATGAAGCCACCCTGTAACAGCATGATGAAGCGCACTGTCATTGTCAAAGCGGTGCGATGCAAGCCACTGTTTCATGTGCCTGAAGAGGTGGTAGTCGCTCGGTGCCAAATCTAGGCTATGGGGGAGGGGGGTGATCAAAAACATCCCAAGGGAACTGCTTCAAAACTTCTTGGGTGTGTCTAGCGGTATATGGGTGAGCATTATCGTGAACCAACACCACATCTCAAGTCAGCATGCCCCGATGCTTGTTATGAATGGCTCATCTGAGTTTGTCTCATCATGCAGGTCAATTTGTCCATCTTTAAACATGCTACACCACTGACATACGACACCTTCACTCATCACGTTTGGTCTGTAAACATTACACAGTTCACGATGAATCGCAGCTGCCGAAAGTTTTTTCACGCACAGGAATTGTATTACTGCATGCACTTCACATTTGGTGGGATTTCCTATGGCAGGGTTGATTTTCAACTGATTAGTGGATGAGTCAACTGCAACACAACCGTCTCCTTCCCCTCCTCACTGCCTACTGAACTACTGCGCACGGCGCCATAGGACGGGCGTTGCTATCCCCACCTATTTCTTGCACATGCTCAAACAGAGGTTTATTTCCGAATTGTCCTCATAGCTATCAACCTTCAACATGGGTGCTACTGCATTCTGAACTAGCTGCAGCTTCTGAGTAATCTTTCAAGATAGCCCCCTGTAATGCACTTTATAACAATGTCCATGGATGAAGAGGAGGCATGAATTACTGTTCCCTGATCTCCTGTTCCAGAGCCATGAATGATTCATCAGGTAAAGCTGGGCTAAGGCACACCTGGCCACAGCTCTTACCTGGCCACCAGGCAGCAGCTATGAGTTTAGGAAAATACTCAGCTCATGAATTTGTTCCTTTTTATTTCATCTACAGCAGCTACTGCAGAAGACATAGCCAGATGGTCTCATTTTGTTTTGATTGAAGCTCTGCTGGCTTCATTTCATCAAAATCTCCAGCACTGAGTCAGGATCTTAACATTTCCTATTTAATTAGGGATGGCAAAGTGTAACTGGATATCACCAGCTTAATGAGACCTCATAATGAACCAATGGATATACACTCTCCGTGGCCTTATAAAGATTTATCAAAGGCCGCTGGAAAGATATGTGCAACTGCAAAGGGGAAGAAAAAAGGTTTGTCCTAAGATTCTTGCTGCTGTCACAGGACTGCTGCTGGAAATTGGCAGGTCTGTGTGAGAAGGGTTTCTTTCTCTCCATTAAATTTAGACACACAAAAGTTGTGCTCTGAAATCTATCATCCTGCTGTGTCCATATCTCACTCATTGTCACTGAGCTGTTGCTGGTAGGGGCAAGAAAATAACATGTGTGAGCTAAACATAAGAATGCTGAGTTAAGAAGAGGAGAAGTCACATGTCAAGCAATAAGACTAATAACTCTTTCTACGTTTTATTTTTAATTTATCTCTATACTTCTCTATCTAGTTGATTCCTTCCTCTTTCTTATTTTCCATTCTTTCTCTTCTGTCCTCCTCACCTCAACTGGGCCTAGCATTTTGCTAATCTCTGCTCAGGCCAGATCCCAAACTTCCATATAGAATATGGAATGTGGGAGTGAAAGGACCCTTGTGGTCATTCAATCTATCTCTTAGTGCAGAAATCCAAATTAAATATCACTGACATGGCTGTTCAGCCTTCAGAGGCAGAGACCATTTAAGAGTTCCTAAATGGTCTCTGCCTTAAAGAGTTCTGAGAAACGTGGTACAAAAACTGTTTAAGTTTCCCCTAGCTATGATGTTCATTATTGTATTTCCTTTAATTTCACTTGAGTGTTAGGTTTTTCTTTGTGACATCTGCAACTGTAGATAAATCGAGAAGGTGTTTTTTACCATCAGGCACAGGATTTGTTGCTAAGGTGATGCGTCTGGAAAAGTGTTTAGGCAAAACCTGAAGAAGCCCACCCACGCATGCTCCATGAGTTCGGTCATCACTCAATATATTCTTGATCATTCCAAGAACACATATCTATCTCCCATGCTCACTTCACCTTAGCCCCCCATTGAAATGTTAAATACTGTATGTCTTACCTTGAACAACTGAACGCCAATGCAAGCAAACATGAACTGCAGCAAGGTGGTGACAATCATGATATTTCCAATGGTGCGGATTGCTACAAACACACATTGTACCACGTGCTGTTTGGGAAAGGAGGCACACGGGGAGAGGAAGAGATAGTTGAAAATACACTTTTCAGCCCTTATGACGTCATATGAAAAAACCAAGAGAGGGAGGGGCAAAGAGAGAGGGCCCACCACTCCACAGCTTACATGCACCCATATGTGAAGAAATGGATGGATCCAGTCCTGCACTTTAGGGCAGCTTTCCCCAGCCCAGTGCCTCCTAGCTGCATTGGGCCGCATTTCCAACTTTGCATGGCCATATCTAGAAAGCACCCAGATTGGGAACATCGCTCAAGAACCAGCACCTATTCTTCAGATAAGTCCTCACCTTCAACCCCTTGGCTCGGTTGATGGCTCGGAGAGGACGTAGTACCCTCAGTACCCGCAAGATCTTCACCACAGAGATGGCACTGGAGCTGAGGCAGAAAGAGGGAGGCAGGTGTAAGAGCCAACAGGCCCATGCCCAGTCATTTGGGCCCACTTTTCAGATGGGATGTCCAGAGCTTAACGCTGCTCTCTCTAAATCCGTTTGGTTCTTTGTCGGGGAGCATACTTATCCTTTGCATATTCTGCTTTCCAACTTACTGGATGCCAAAAGAGATGAGTGAGACACTGACAACAAGCAGATCCAGGAGATTAAACCAGTTCCGGCAGAATGAGCCCTTGTGCAGGAAGGCACCATACGCAGTCATCTGCAGATAGAGATGTCAAAGCAGCTGTGTGTCTCTCCCTTCCTCTCATAGATGTTGTGAGAATGAAGGAACTTGGAAATTAATGCCTGGTAATTTTGCTGTAAGTGACTCTGCTTCACAAATCAAGTCAGCTATATTCAAGAGGCTACTGGCAGTACAGATCTCTCCCCTCCCTCGAGGTCCATAAAGGTATTTCCATTAGTTCCACAGACTGTACCGGCTGGTATCTTTTTATGTCCCTGAACAGATGGTATATGCCAACACTGTATTGGAACAGACCTACATCACACCCATATATAGAGAACACAGAAATAGGTGCAATCTCATGGATATTGCAGTTATATTTTTTTTAAGAAAACAGTTATATTTTTGCAATTATGTTTTAAAGAAGACAAATGACTTCTGATTAGGCTTATAAAGATATGCTTTACAAAAGTACCAGTATGAGCAATGAACTCTCAGAACTAGAAGAATGCCTTAATAGGATTTCCTGAATCGGATAGACTTCCATGCCTTGTACAAACCCTAGCTCTTTCCATGGAAAACAAACACAGAGCAAGATTAAAAAATATATGTAGATAAATACAGAGGCTTAAGACCATGTTTTCGTCTAGGAATAGACTAAATAAAGATTTAATCCCTTGTGATATTTCTGCCCACCTCTCATGACACACCGTACGCATTCTACGCTAGAGGTAAACTGACTTCAATACTGAGGTATCCATTACAATTATAAACAAGAGGGCATTCTCAAGTTCTCAAATGGTGCAGCTCAGACTTAAGAAGGCAAAGATGTTGAGATAGTCTTCTAAGTCCAGAATTATTTATAAACACATGCTAAATAGCAATAGAAATAACCATTTGGATACTTAGTACAGAAACGGAGAGTTCTCACGCCTTGACATTTATTCTTGGAAGTTCCGGATCTCTATCCCAATTGCATTTACAGTTTTGCAGTTTTACAGTTTCTAACAGTTCATTCTGCAATTTTCTTTAATCCACTCATCTGCTTCCTACCCTATAGTTTTAGCATCCACAAGGCTATCCAAGTGATATATTGGCCTCTAGATAGATAGATAGATAGATAGATAATTTAATTTGTATACCGCCCTTCTCCCATAGGACTCAGGGCGGTTCACAGCATATTAAAAACAAATAATATACACACAATACAAAAAATGCAAAATACAAAATACAGAAATACAAAAAATAAACCCCGATAAAAGCCGAATTAAAACCAAATATTACCAGCTGTGTTTCCAAT
>NW_015386453.1:839800-843829 GCF_001527695.2 Protobothrops mucrosquamatus | reverse complement strand
CCGAGTCGTGGACCAGATCCTCCGGATATGGCCCAAGCTCCATCAGGAACCTCTCAGGGTCCATCAGTCGCCTGGGACGGAACCATCTAGGCGGTTCCGTCTCCCTGCGGCGAGGGGGAGCGGTCCGGAAGTCCATCCTTAGGAGAGAATGATCTGACCATGACAAGGGCTCAATAACTATCTCCCCTAATGTCAGATCTAGGATGCATGTTTCATTTCTGAGTTGATAGGCTGGTTCTCTCACAAGGCACTCCCCCTTTCTTTCCTCCCCTTGCCCTTGCCCTTACTCTACTTAGTCTCAGTACCTTGAGCAAGATCTCAACAGTGAAGATAGAAGTGAAGGCATAGTCAAAGTAGCCCAAAATCTGAATAATGGGAGAGAAAAAAAGGAAAGAAAAAAAAGCTGAAATATAAAAGCCAAAGAGCAGAGTAGGGAAGAGAGATAAGTGTGTGGATGAAGGAAGAGAAGGCCTTTTTGGCATCCATCTCCTTTCTTCCATTCTTTGACAACATGGGTCACAGCTTACATTGTTGCGGAAGGAGTGTGCTCGGATGGGGTCTTCAGCTGCCAAAGAGATGCTGCTAAGAATGATGAAGACAAGGATGAGATTGGTGAAGATGTGATGGTGGATCAGCTTGTGGCACCCAACACGAAGGCTAGTGGAAGAAGGGAAGGCCGTGAGCTAATAACCTAAGGCAGAACTGATCTGAGGTCCAAATTCCAAAAATCAGGAGGTGATGCCCTGGGGCTAAAAGAAATCTTGACAGAACACACATGCAATTTATTCAGATAAGGGCAGAATATGCATGGTAAATTTGGAGAAAACCCCATGACCACAGAAGCAGCCCTAATAAATAGTAACGCCATTGAAGGGATATACATTAAAGTACACTGGTGATAACGCAATCTTCTGAAATAATCAAATGCCAGGAAATGTGAAGCTAGATAAGAAGCAAAGGACTCGGTGCCTTTTCTTGCCCTAACAGGGAAGCTATTGAAATAAACTGGGCTGTGCAGCAAGATCACCTGGGAAACCACAAAAGAAGGGGACTGCAGTTCATCAGCCCAGCTAGACTTGAAGCCAGTAAGGGTCTGGCCGACTTTGTATCAATGGTGCTCCAGACTGGTTCCTCAGTCTGAGCAACTGGTCACTAGAAAAGACATCCAAGTCCTTCCTCCAATCTACCTACTGTTGATTTGACTTCTGTCTGCCCCAAATACAGTAGTGGGATTTTGACTAGATAAAGATTATGTTCCCTTTTCTGAATCTTCTAACTGACAAATTGTAGCCCTAATCCCACGGACTCTGACACTAGAAGAGGGGAAATCTGGACCTCACTCTACAATTCTTATAGGTTGAAGCCATATTCCCATAGAGCCAGAAGATAATCCCCCTATTTTCCCCTTTGTATACTCACGGGTTTGTCTTGCTAAGGCAAAAAAAGGCGCTTCCATCAGGAATTGGTACAACTTTCTCCTTGGGAGTGTCTTCCAGTTTTTCTAGGTGGGACTCTGCCAAGCTCTGCTGATCTTCTGCCTCTTCCTCTCCTAAGGCAAAGGAGACTTCAGTTTTGGATAACTGATTACATAATGCTAGACATGTGTACAGTGCATTAGAGTAGCATAGATAAATTTCTGTCCCCAAAGAGCTTATATTTTAAAGTACAACACTGGAGGAAGCAGTAATTAAAAGGGTGGAAGTAGTCAGGTGGGGATGGGTGGGAATATTTCTTTGGTTTGGTTAGGCTAAACATCTGAACAAGGAAGCGATCTGAGGAGTTATGCAAAGAATTAATGCAAAATATGAGATTGGAAAGCAGAGAGAGATTCATGTTAAAATTCTAGAAAAGCAGCCCCGATCATAGCAGGGAGCAAGAAAGGACAGAGTCCTTGAAATGAACAGAAATCTTTGGCTATATCATGACTAACTAATACTCAAGTTAAAATCAGCTTGAGACTATCTCCCAAAATAGTTGCAGCCTTGAGTTAAGCAGATGACAGTTGCTAGACAGGAATCTTAGCTTATTTATCTATATATTTGTAAAGTTGCTGGCCTTTCCATAAAGCCTATTTTCCAAGGCAGGCATTGGACTTAAAATGAAGTATGTAAGAGGCAATAAAGATGAGAGTCCAAAATAGAATTCTCTTTATGCTTTTCATAAAATACAGCAAAGGGATAGAAACAAGCCAGAGAATAAGTTAACTGTGTGAGCTGTCCAAGGTTCTGCAACCTTATCTACGACCTGTTTTTATTCTCCTGCCATCTAGTCTCCTTCCTGGAATTAACAGAACAGGTGAAACTAATGGAGCCTCAACAAGTGAAAGCAGGAGAGATATATCAACAGAGGATGGTGGAGAGTTGTAGCAAAACTACATAGGTATGAAAAGTTTGTTCCCAATCAGGAATGGATGGAAAGCTAGTTTGATATAACTTCTCCATGTTCCAAGTCTGGCATCCAAGTCTGTTATCCAACTGAAAGTGTGGTCACTGCTTAAAAGGCATTATTTTCTCCTGAAATGGTCAATGGCCAAAGAAACAAAAGTTATCACCAACAAAAACATCAACTATTCATATTTATTAAGGCCAGCTGTTCTCTTCCAGTGTTTACTTATCCTAAATAAAAGACTACTTTAACTTTGCCTCTAAAGAGGTTTTCCAAAACATAGTTAATGGGCACACAGACCCTCAGAGTTTGAGATCTCTTTGCTAGATTTCTAGTAGCAAATTTGCACATTTAGAGAAAAGAAATATACACCTTTATTCTTGTTTAGTGTAAATGCAGTAAAAAGCACAGACAAGGGCATTAAAGCATGAGCCTGTCAGGCAGTGACCCTTAGTGGAAGAAAAGAGGTGCTACAGGAAGCATTCTTCATCTGCAAAGTTTTGTAAAGGATGCAAATGTATTATAACTGTGTCATCTGAAACAAAATTACAATGTTCAAGGTTGGAGCAATTATGCGTATCTGCCCATGCCTCCTAATTTCCATGTTTCTCCAAATCCTTATTATTCTAGGATGCTATTGGTATATATAAAGCTTTGCCAAGTAACAGCAAAAAGGGAGGCCTGTGAATTTCAATTCATAATCAACTTATATCATTTCTCTTCCTTTTTCCTTGCAGATAGTCGCTGTTTCACTTGTGAGGATTAAATAGCCCAGAGAAACTGAAAAACGGTGGGTATCACTGTCTGTTTGACAGTTGTTTTATGTGGAAAAAGCACACACACACACAAAAATTAATAATCGGGCCAGTTATAAGTTTTATATTCAGTTTCAATCCTGGCTAAAGGTTTTTTCAAGTTCCCTCTGTGGGAAACATAAATAGCTCTTTGTTTCAGTATAGTAGAAAACGGCAGCACCAGCGTTATACGCAACCATTGAAGCAATCTGGCTGAAGTCTAATTGCAAAAGCCCATTGCAAAAGGTCAGTTTGGGTCTCTGTTAAGAGCTATCTGTTCTTCCCTTGAATTATTTTGCTTGGGAGCAAAAAAATAAGATTTCAGAAAGAAAGAGGACAGAATGAGAGTGAATTATCTCCAGGGCCTTCCGTCATGACCCTTTCTACTTCTTTCTTAAACCTGCCTACCACATGGCTCCTAATAGATTATCAATAAGAGAATGCAATGCTTACCCCCTAAAATCCCCACCCTTGTATAGGGGCCACAGTCTTTATTTATTTATTTATTTTATTTATTTATTTTATTACATTTATATCCCGCCCTTCTCCTTACGGACTCAGGGCGGCTAACAATCAGATAAAATACAAAAATACAGTACACATTTAAAATTAATTAAAAAGAAATATTTAAATCTGATCCGATTAAAAGTGATTAAAACCCCTTTAAAACCCCTTAGGCCAGTCCCGCAAGCTGGAACAACCATGTCTTGAGGGCGCGGCGGAAGGAAGGGAGATCAGGGATCACCCTGATCTCTGGGGGCAGTTCGTTCCAGAGGGTGGGAGCTCCCACAGAGAAGGCCCTCCCCCTTGGGGTCGCCAGCCGGCACTGTCTGGCTGACGGCACCCTGAG
>NW_015386453.1:804433-839670 GCF_001527695.2 Protobothrops mucrosquamatus | reverse complement strand
GGACCCGATCCGAGGGGGCCAAAGTTTCGCCCCCTATAGTCAGCGATGGAATCAGCTGACTATGCCGAGGCGCTGGTAGCCACAGCCACTCGGTCTTGGACGGGTTGAGCCTGACTCTCACAGTACTAGAATCCCTTTCTCACCTGCTCGTTCACTGCCTTCTTCTACAGCCTCCTCCTCCTCTTCCTCACCACCTTCTAGCTGTAAAGAAAGAAATCAGGGAGGTCCAATGTGGACAGGTATTTTACTGAAAGGGAGACTCATCCCCAAAGTTTCCCAACTATTTCCTATAGTGTTCAAGGAAGGGCATAAGAGACAACCCGAGCAGAAAAAGGTGTGCAAACATGGAAGGACACAACAAACAATGAAAAATGAGCATGCTTTTCTCCTACAAAGTCTTTCCTTTGCTGCCAGATATTCTTTACATGCTTCTTTTTCATATATATCCTGTGCTTGCATCTAAACCAGGAGATGGGAATATAAATTGTAGGTGAAATGAGACATTTGGGTGAGGGGAGGCTGAAAAAAAGAGACTGAGGCAGTAGAATGCAAGCAGCTAAAGGCAAGGCCTTAGTTCCCTAGTGCAAGTTCTTACTTCAAAATTAGTTGTTTTCTTACTTACTCTATCTGGATAGCATAATATCAAAGAAGACTGAAGTATGCCCTATCGTGCAATAAAATGGTTGGGTTGAATTTGGTTAAAGGTGGAAATTTTGCCAAAAATAAGGCTGATTATAGATTGTGGAAGGCACACAAAAACTTGTCCAAGCTACTGCTAAAGTTGAAGATGAAATCACCATACTATATACCGCGTTTCCCCGAAAATAAGACCGGGTCTTCCTTTTTTTTAACCTCCAAAAGAGGCACCAGGTCTTATTTTCAGGAGGTGTCTTTTATACTCACTTCCAGCACTGACAGCCTGCCCAGCCAGTCTACTTCTTCTAACCAAAGGAGCAACTTTATTCTGTAGCTGCATTCTGGCCTGCATTTTGCAGTCAGGCCCTTCCAGAAGGCCTATGGCTATGGATTCAATCCATAGCTCGGTCCTTGGCTACAGAGGTCTTGCAGAACTGAGCTATGGATTGAATTCATAGCTCAGTTCTCAGCTGCAGTGGCCTTCCGGAAAGGCCTGTGACTGAGAAATGCAGGCCTGGGGATGCCGCAGAAGAAGTGGGCTGGCGAGGAGAGTCCTGGCTGCCAGGTAAGTGGGTGCAGGGTGCGTGGGGCAGCTCCACTCGCCCACCCCCACCTTAGCTTTATTTTTAGGTGTGTGCCTCGCCCCCAAACTAGGGCTTATTTAATATAAGCCCGCTCCCAAAAATCAAGCTAGGGTTTATTTTCGGGGTAGGCCTTGCTTTTGGGAAAACATGGTAGACTAACAATGCAGAAATGGCAAAATTGACCTGTTTGGTCACAGATAACAAGTGCTTTTATAAAAGACGGAACTTCTTATAGACTTTTTGCTGAAAATAGAAACAATGAACGATTCATTTATAGATTTGCTATTCAGTCAAAGAGTTGGATATAGAAAGAGGAAGGACAGATAAAGAACTTGTCTGCGACTGCTGTAAAGAAGATTAGAATTTGCTTCTTTATGGACTTCTGGTCAGAATATAGTGAACTGAAGACTTCCTTGAAAATATGGGGACTACATTACAGCTGAAATCCACAGCTGAATGCAGAATCTGTACCAATGAAATGTATTTGGAGAAAAGAAAGATTGTGAGATAGCCTACATCCAATTTGGACAGCTGCTCCTTATGAGTAAACTATAGTTGAGCTGCTGGGAATCAAGGGATTACATCTAAGCTCATAATCGTAATTAAGGACCCAAGTTTGGCTGATTCACATTTTTAATCACTTTGGAATTAACTTTTTATTGCTTTTTAATTTTGAGCGCCTCTGGAACTGCAAGCTTTTATTGACTTCACTGGGTGACTTTCCTTCAGCCCATTACTAAAGAGATTTTAAGTACATATTTAATTATTTACTTTTTTTTTCTTTTTCTGAATTAACAGCAAAAGGGTGATTAGAGTGAGAGTGTTGATTTAAGAAAGTTACAAGCAGACTAAGGATTTAAATGGATTTAATAAAATGTGGAAATTGGTTATAAGAATCCTTCTCATGATAAACTATTCATGTCTTTGCAGTCAGAAGAAAAATATGAGATTTTGAAGATTGGACACTAGAAGGCACCAGAAGGAAATAAAGCACAGGCACATTGAGATATATTTGTGAACAATGGACTCAAAAATTAGTTTTAATGAACTCTGCTATTATTGATATACTAGATCAGACTATGGAAGGGGAACAGGTTTTACTGGCAAGACTGAAATTAATTTAAATATGGACTTAAAAATGACAACTATAAGAAGGATATGGAAAAAGTGAAATATTGAATCTAGAAATGAAACTAGCTGATGTTCTCATAACTAAGAAGGGTGTACAAATAATAGATCTGAAGAATGACCTGGATAACCTCTTTTATATTGGATTTACAAAAGACTTTTTAAAGACCAGAAGAATGTTTTGAATAACCTTTTTATATTGGATTTAAGAAAGGCATTTGCTAAGGTTATCAGTGATTTTGTTAGAAGAGACAAAGAGAAAATGAAAAGAAACCAAATGTTTGGACCAAATCTGAAGGGGCTAAAGATTAAGATTGTTGGGAGCAAGAAGAAATACTGTTTAAAGTTGGTTTATTTGACTAAGGTTAAAATATATAGGTTGCTACTTCAGAAAACATTTAATGGATTTTCTTTGACCAGGTTTAGAGGATGATGACTTTGTTTATAGATTCAAGTTTTATGTGAGAGAGTTCATTTGCTGTATTTTAAATTTACCTGATTAAAGTTATAATAGTTACAGTATGTTGCTATCCCTGGTAATTTTTCCTGACTAGATTTGAAAGATGACATTTGGAAGATTTGTTTAATAATATAAATGAGATATAAATGTAAAAGAAAGGAATTCAAGTGGGTTTATTAGATCAAGTTTATAACAGACAGGTTGTTATTTCTGGCAACACTTAATAGATTTTTGCTAATTAGAAGGGATGGTGAGGTTTTAAAGATGTGCTTATATAATATGGTTTATATTAGCTTTTTCAATAAAATTATTTTTAAAAAAGGGAAGTTGCTACTTTATATATATTTTCTGTACTTGGACTGGCTTTTCCAATTATTTTATCTTTCATTTCATGTTATTCTTAATTTCACTCTATATAATTTCAAGTGTATATTTTACTTATGTGACAATGATAGATAGCTAGATAGCTAGATATTGTTTTATTTGGATTAAAAATGAGCTGGAGAGGAAAAAGATGGGGGTGAATTCTCCTTGTGTTTGCAGTATAAAAATCTTGTGCCATTTGTTGGAAGTAGGAATGTATATAGTCATGGAATTCCCTCCACTTGGAAACTAACAAAATCTGAGAAGGTATCTGTTGCGATGCTGCCTTTTCCAACTAGATGTACTTGACACCTTGCCTGACATAAAATGTGTTAGACTCTTGTCTTATAATTTCTAGGGTGCCTGGAGTCCAAAACCTCTGGAGGGAATCACATTGGGAAGGAAACATTAAAATGTGAAACACTTCACTTACTGATATCTATTAGCTACCCTGGGAACTTGGATCAGAACCTAAGCTTATGCGTTCAGTGTGTTTGGACCTCACCTTCTTCTTTTTCTCTTTGTTCTGTTCTCCCTCTCCTGGTGTCTGTCTGCATTACAACAAGAGAGGCAGTGATGGGAAGAAGGTTAAGAGGACAAAAAGGAAAGGAAGACATTAGACTTTGTCTTGCATTTGCCATCTGAGCTTCTCTATATTCTTCTATATTCAATCCCCATTTAATGAAACCCTTCTTGTATTTATTGCCTTCTTAAATGGGAGTACTGTACATTCCAAACTTTTACTTAAAGAACCCTACTGCAGTATAAATACCCTTATATGATGGTTTATTGCAGGGATCCCTAACTCCTGGGCCGTGGCCCAGTCTATTTGGAACCTGGCCATGTGAGTGACGGGCCAATGTGCATGCGCACAGCTAAACTTGCGTAAGAAGTGGGCTAGTGTGCATGCACATATGTGCTAGCCCGCCGCTTGTGCAAGTCGAGCTGTATGCAGGCCCAGTTCACCTCCTCCCCCCCCCAGCCAGGCCACCAAGTCGCAAAGATTGGGGACTGCTGGTTTATAGCAGCAAAACAATTTGTAACAAAGTTACAAATCAAACAGCTATTCTCTAATTGAATTTCTTTCCCATCCTGCCCTCACTTAGGCTATGCTCACTTCTCTTCCTTGGAGGAATTCATATTGTCTCCATCAGCAAGATTGTCCACTGCAATAGCCAGGAAGACATTGAGTAAGATATCTGAGGTGAGAAGTTTAGAGAAAATAATCTGATATAAGAGAAAACAGTCCTAATTCAATTTGAAGTAACCTGAAGAACAGTTTTGTAACCCAAGTAAAACTCTAAAGGTTAGTCACCTGAGTTTTACTTGATTGATTAATAATGTGCATGCATTTTGTATTTGTGGAAATACAATCTTGAAACACAAAGCACACTTACTTCATTTTTAAATAAAGAGGGCATTCATTAGAAGAGTTATCTCTTCCTGTGCACATGGGAGAAAGGAAGAGGCCTTTTTAAAGATTTTCTACATACATTTATTTTATTTATTATTTTATTTATTTATCAAATTTATATGGCTGCCCATCACACAAGATGACTCTGGGCAGCATACAACAATCAAGTAAAGCAACAAACATATAAAACAATCATAAAAACAAAAAACAATCATTATTAAAAATTAAAACATTATTAAAAATTAAAATACACAAACCACAAGGCATAGAGTGAATATATCAACCACAATACTGGTGCCACTGTAGAATGCATTGGTTCTCTTGAGGGACCTCTGGAACAATAACAAGGGAGGGAGCTAACCTGACTTCAGGGCAGAGAATGTTGCATATGGCAGGCAGATGTGAGTATTTAGTATAAAACTATTCTGCTAGGTTAATCTGAACACCTTTTTGGACAATCAAAAGACTATCAACTGATTTGCAATGACAACATTGCTATATATTGATTCATTCATTTGTTCATTCATTTATTCCTAATCTATCCCACAGATGAAGTTCTATGGGTAGATTACAAAATTACGGTAATCTACCCATAGATTAATTTGGATACTAAAGAAAGAGTTCAAATCTATATTTAAGACCCAATTCCTGGAATCCAAGAAAAAATGGAAGAAAGTGTTGACACCAATGCAATTTTATCCTTCTATAATCACAAGAGATCCAAGGTATGGTTGTCTGTTATTTTTCTGACAGTAGACAGCCTTTGTAGTTTAGCGTTCTGTGTCACATTGTAGACAAATAGGTGCATATGAAAAACTCACAATCATGACCAGAAAGGCAATGGTTCTCTTCTAATCTTGGCTGATATAACTAATATTTAAGGTATATTGATTTATTGTAGAGATAGTAAACACCACAACTAGTAGCCTAATCTCTATGAAATTATTCAGTTCTCTTTCAAAACTATTGGTGATGATCACCAAACCAAGTAATGCTATAATATAAAGTCTAGGAACTTGACTATGACAGTGATTAATTTAAAAACTAATCTTTGACAGCTAAGGTGGCTTTTTTCCCCCTCAAGGTCACATTTCTTGAGGGGTAACTGTTGAAGACTGCATACCAATGGTAAACCAGACTGCAATCAGTAGTGCACAGGGAACCTATTCTCTCTTTCACCAACTTTTTGTTGTCTTCTTTTGATATTCTCTTCTCTTTCTTTCTTTCCTTCTCAAGTAGGGACTGCCAAATTAAAGATAGATTGCTCTTTCAAAGAACTAAATTGATTGCTAACAAAAGACTTGTGCATTTAAGCCACAAGGCCCATAAAAGTTGAGCCTAGGACTCCATGTAGCCATCTTTGTTATAGTGGAATTAAATATAGGCTCTTAAAAGGCTGTTTTGATCTGCTTCCCAAAGAGAATTAAGGGTGAGTGAGAATGACATAGCAACTAATTTATAAATTAATTAGCACTAGAGCAACCTCTCATAATTCCTCTGGCCTTAACATGCAAATAATATCACTGCCAACAGCAGGGACAAAGGATACAGTTGCCACAAATAAAGAGAATGATGAAATAGATGCAGACTAGCATGCCGGGAAAATAGGGGCCGCCATAGGCCATGATCCCATCATACATCACTGCGTTCCAATCTTCCCCTGTCAGTATCTATATTTCATAGTTGGACAGGGAAAACATCAACAGCAGATCAGATAATTCTATAACTACTCCCCAAGAAGAACTTCCCACAGTCTTGTGGTGAACAAATATGGTACTAATCTCACTCCAGTGAGGTGGGATTTTGGAATCCTGTTTCTTTTTGGTATAAAAATCACAATTTAAAGATGATTGTGAATGGCAGGAGGTAATTCCAAGCTATATTTCAGTCATATACTGTCTTGGCTCAATTGAATCATTAGCAACTGTCTGTTAGCTCTTCCACGCATTATCATTTGAATGGTGGGTATATACCACAAACCTTTATTATATCCTCAGACCCAGTAAAATAATCTTCTCTTAAACATTACCAGTTTTGCTTTTTTCATATTATTAAAACCCATTAAGAAGTCAGGACAAATAATTCTTCTGGCAGCAAAATGGTGTTTTTTATATTTAATGTAGCTAAGAGTGAGGAAACAAGAACTCTAATTTCTTTAGTTTTATGCATTTCAGGTTCAAAGCAGAGATGGCAAAGGCAGGGCTAGCTTGGGTGAGTATATACAAAAGACAGAATTAAAAGCTTTATGTAAGCAGAGTTAATAGAGCTGCCCTCACACATTTTGCTCTTAAATGTTTATGTTCCAAATGGTTTTTTTTTCTCCTGATGGGATTTAATTTCAATTCTGGAGTACATCAAGGAAAAGCCATTTGGATTATAATGGCTTTAAAGAGAACTTCGTGAATTTACTTAGGTGTAAGCAAGTATATCCCTCCATCCAAAATGTATACCTATTAAAATTCTAATAAGCAATGCTGAGTACTTACTTTTGTACCTGAAGTTGATTACAATATTTCAGTAATCTTTGCAGTGTTGTTTCCTTGACTATTCTCTTAAGCCTTTTTCAAGAGTTAGGCTTCAACCATTACAGAAATTTGAAGCTGTTCCTAAAATGACTCATAAGTCTAGGGCAGGGATAGGCAACCTTGGCTCTTTTATGGCTCGTGGACCTCAACTCCCAGAATTCCTGAGCCAGCCATGCTGGTTCAGGAATTCTAGGAGTTGAAGTCCACGAGTCATAAAAGAGCCAAGGTTGCCTACCCCTGGTCTAGGGAACCACTTTCCTGAAAGCCATTACCATTTCCCAAACCTTGAGATAGCACTCATTCTTGAATAGCTTTAAGAATAATATTTTGTCAGCCTAAAAGTTAGAGACAAGGATTGCTAGCGGCCATGTGCCTGGCATTTATTTTTTGGAAGTCATTCACAAAACATCTAATTATATGAATCGCATCTCATATATTTTTTCATCAAGAATCAGGAACCAAAGAAAGTATTTTTACTAACTCCAGGAAGTATATGCGTCTAAAGAGCAATAGTTTATAATTCAGGCTCTAAACCAGCACCAGGTAGCATGGTCAATAGCAAGAGACTGTGAGAGCTGTAGTTGAAAACATCTTAGAATGCCACCTAGATATGATGGTGCTGGCCCTTAATCACCTTTCTAAAGGTTCTGGTCCACTGGCCTAATGTGCAGCCTTTTACCTGGAAGACGGTGAGCAAGGCCTGGGGGAAAGTGTCAAAGGTACTGCGTTTGGTCTGAGTCTCATCAAAGTTAAATTTGCCACCAAATAGCTGCATGCCTAGCAAGGAGAAGATGATAATGAAGAGGAACAGCAGTAGAAGTAAGGAGGCAATGGACTTCATGGAATTCAGCAAAGAAGCCACAAGGTTGCTCAGTGAGGCCCAATGTCTAGAAGGTAAGTCATGGAAAAGAAAGCAAGCTAAGTAGCATGGCGCATGTTTAGAAGTCAAGAGTTAAGTCAGCATTATAGGACTATTGTGATGGGGAATTCAAAGAACCAAAACAGGTCTAGCAATGGATGTCAGGCAGCTTGGGAAAGGTTTAGTTATCCATGTATTACTAAATTATCAACATCTCTCACTACTTCTTCATAGTAGTTTTTCTACTACTAGAATTACAGTATAGCAGCTGTCAAAAAACTGTATATTGGCGACCTAGATCTTTCAATAGTTTTGATTTTTTTCTTAGGGCATTACTGAACATTTGTTAAGTTTACATTAAAATGGCAAGTTCTTTTCTACATAATTTATGCCATCTTTTTTTTTAATCTTGATATTTTTTCTACAAGAAAGAGTGAGGCTAAAATTTCTACTTGTTTTCTTGAAAGTAAGTCTCAGACTTAGTGGGGTTTAATTCAACATACTTTGTGCTTTAAGCTTGGATGCTATAGACATCAGACATAAAAAACCTATCTTGTAAACACAGGAAATACTTGACACAGATGGTTCAAGGTCCCTTTAAAAACATCATGTTTTCAAATTCCATATCCTCTAGAAAGCCAGACAATCCCATATAGTATATCATCTGTCAGCTGCATTTAACTATAAAGGAACTGGAGGAATAATACTAGCAGCAGCAGCAGCAGCAGCAATAGCAAATATTAATTCAAATCATCTCCTCCTATGGGAATTTCAATATATACCATAAGTAAATGTTATTAAGCTGAGCAATCTGCGTGAATGGCTTATCCCTGGCTAATGGCAACTTCCTTACCTAGTTATTTTGAAGATTCTCAGGAGGCGGACACAGCGGAGCACGGATATTCCAAGGGATTGCATGATCTCGAATTCTACCAGGACAGTCTCCAAAATCCCACCACATACCACAAAACAGTCAAAACGATTGAAGAAGCTGACAAAATAGGCTTGGAGGCCTAGGCTGTACATCTTCAGCAGCATCTCCAGGGTGAACAGTGACAACAATACTTTGTTAGCGTATGCTGCAAGAACAAAAGGTATAGGGCAGAGGTTCTTAAACTGTGCTGTGGATCATTTCAGTCTATGGAAAAGTTTTCAGAACAATTAAAAGTTTCTGCTTCTAATAAAGGAGATTAAGGTACTTTATTTAAGACTGAGTTTCAAAAGAGGCTAACACTCGCCTATGGATACGATAATCATAATACAACAGTAGTATTACTTTTACCATTTTAAGGGGCCCCTCCACAGCCATCTGGCTAAGACCATACTGTATCTAACACTGATTTTGATGAAAATTCTTCCATCAAAAATAGAAGTTTTAAAGGACAAGTTATATTTGTGCTTCTGTTGGCACCTCTGACAAAGTCTGCAGAAATAATAAAATTACAGAGTCACTATATGGAACACAACAGAGTAAATTCTCTGGGGCAGGACTAATCAAATCTTTGCTCCTATTGTCTAATATTCCATCTGAAGTCTCACAATACACTAGATAAAGTACCACACTGCTTGTTCTCAGCTCTGCACATTTAAAGAATAGTAACAAAACAGTCAAAAATTATAGTCCTCACATAACAACTATTTGAACTTACAACAGTACTGAACATATATACTTACACTTAGTTCTCAAAGTTACAGACATGTTTCAATAGTCCCCTCCCCACCGCTATCTCCACAATCTTTGCTTTTTTGGCCTGTTGCACTCTATTACTCCTAGCTGACCTTCACTGTCATGTTCCTGTTACTGACAAAACAGGTCTGACATGGCCATTCATGAAGCAGCTTCTGGCTGTAGAAGGCCTACTTTTCTCCAGGTCAGGTGCAGCAGTTTCCTCACACTACAGGAAGTGGGTCTCATGTGGTCAACAGCTGCCTTGTGAAGGGCCAGGCTGGATGTCCCCATTACCAGTGGGAAGGAGAAGATGGCGAAGAAGAGTTAGCACAGCCTATGGACTGCAGTCCAAAGAACCAACCTTAGCCATCCTGGCAGAACGCAGGGTGGTTATGGCTGGTTCTTTGCACTGCGGTGCTAGGCTTGGGGCAGCTGGGACTTTGTGCCACACTGGCAGGCTTGGGGCAGTTAGGGGAATCACACTAGATTTGGACCCTGCTTGTGCACCCTCTCATCCCCAGCAGCAGCCACCCCAGCCTAGAACTTTATGAGGGAATCTGCACCTGCAGCAGCAGAGGGAGAAGATTTTTGCCAGAACTCTCCTAGGAGACTGCGCAATCCTGAGCTGGAGTGGGGGTGGGGGAAGACCCTAGAATCTCTCAGGATATGTCTAGTAGCTTAGAAAGTCATATCTTTAGTTTGGCAAGATTCTCTCTTTGAGGTGTAAGCAAATAAAGGACTGGACTCAACTGGATCTCACTGTCTCATTTCTGGACTTGAGCCTGAGATACCTCCTTGCAACTTCCTGCTGGCTTCCCCATTGACTTTGCTTGTTGGAAGCCAACAAGAAGTTGCAAGGAGGGCCTTGCTTAATGACCCATGACTCTCATTTAATGATGGCAATGGGGACTGCCAGGATTGCTGTCATTAAGTGATGTGGTCACATGATGTTGTGTTTACAACTGCATCACTTAGTGATGGAAATTCCAGTTCCAGTTACTGTTGTTAACCAGGACTGTCTATATTTGACTAGGGTAAAGAGAAAAAGCAGAGAGAGGACATTTTCCCAACTTTCCTCATGATCGTGACAGCTGATAACAGCATATGTCTACAGCATAATTTGGGGCAGACTGGAATTAAATCTGTTGCCCTTAATGCATTTTTGTCAAGCCTAAAGGGGAAAATGGTCAACACAGAGGAATGGCCAACTGGCAATTTGTCAAACAGGTTGGCATGGCAGCTTCAGCAGGAAAGAGCAAATTAATACATAGCTTCTTCAGTTTGGGATCCAATAAACAGCAGAACCATATTTGCAGGAAAATCAGGGGATTCTAGTAAGATGCATTAAACAACAGAAGAGAAGTGATAATAGTGCTTAGATTCTGTATCACATAATATAAAATTTCAAAATGATTTATGTTGGGAATCATTTGTTCCTTACTCCCCACCTCACCCCACTTAAGGTGGCAAGCAATTTTGCACAACCCATATACATACAGTTTGGTTCTTTGGCTTATAAAGAAAAGCAAATGTGCTTTTTTTCAGATTTAATGAATACCCCCAGAAAAAAAAATGCATTTCACATATGCCTGACATGATAGCAGGACTTCTGTCTTATGCACTATTCAGTCTCCTTGCCCTCTGTTACAAGACATAGAACAATTTATAACGGGACAATATAATGCCATATAACATAATAGAAGAGGTAGAAAGGTTGCCATTTTTAGGGGTAAACCTGCTCAATTATAAGACAAATTGGCAGCCTGCAGTAAACTCAGGGTCTGGATGTGGAGAAACAAACTTCAAATTAACCCTGGCAAGATGGAGAGGCTCTGGGATTTTGGTCTTCAAGGCTTGGGTGATAGTCGTTCTTTAACTCTAGATGGGCTGGCACTTCCCGACTGAACTTGTGCACAATTTGGAGATTGTCCTGGATTCATGGCACCTGCTTGAGCAGCAGGTAGCAGCTATGGCTAGGGAGGCCTTTTCATAATTGTGTGCCAATTGAGCCCTTTGCTGGACCAGAAGGCCTTGCTTCTAGTCTCTTATGTCTTGGTCACTTCCCATTTGGATTACCGCAATGTATTATACATGGGGCTGCCCTTATTCACCATCCAGAAGTTGCAACTGGTCCAGAATGCAGCAGTGATGAATGCCCCTAGATTTACCCACATTTCACCTCTATTGCATGAGCTGCACTGGCTCCCAGTGTCTTTTAGGATGCAATTCAAAGTGCTGGTTATTACCGTTAAAGTCCTATATGGTACAGGACTGGGTTATCTGTGGAACCATCTCTCCCTAAAGACATCCGACTGTCCTACTAGATTGGCACACTCCTAGTCCCTGCCTTTAAATATTGCCTTATGGAATCTAGGAAGCATTCCTTTTCTGTGGCAGTCACTGTCCTATGGGACATCTTTTCATAGCAGCCCCCACCCCCACCCTTTCAACCTTCCAAAAAGTGCTTAAGACTTGGCTTTTCCCCCAAGCACTGGGATAGGGTGAGATTGAGAAGATGAATTTGTTGTGGGCTGCTTGGGAAAGTTTAGCTATAGGCTTTGTTTTGTTTTTAGCGTTTTTTATTTTACACAGATGTTGCCTTATTTTTTGGTTGTGAGCCACCTGAAGTTTAGTACAAGATAGGTGGCTATATAAATGTTACAAATAAATAAACTAACTCTATAACTAATACTAAAATTGTTTAAAAGAAAGAGGATATAGAAATCTGTAGTTTATATCTGTAGTTGGAGATAAAATATGTGTAACCTGCTATAGGGATTCCTCTCCTTCTAGTCAACTGTGTCTCAAACTGAATTCAACAGTGAGTTCCTGCTTTCCTGTGTTGAAAAATTCATTTCCCATATGGCTGTCCAAGGCAGCCCTAATGCCTAGACAAGCCTCCCTTGTTTAAGGTTGTCTCTATTTACTATGTCTTGCAGTCCCACCTTGGATTTGAGTCAGCCAATAAGGCTGCTTGTAATGTTCAGAAGCAATGGTGAGGGTATTCAGAAACACAAGGAGCAGGACCATCCAGTAGAAAGAGACAGATTTGACAGCCAAACGGCATTTCTTCCGAAAAAGTCTGTTGATGCGCTGTACATGGCGGCTGGGGTACAAAAGGAAGAACAGAAATTATCGAACAGCCTAGCGGCCAGGACAAGAATGGAAAGCCAGGCTGTTGTTATACTCACCCAAATTTGGTCTTGGAAAGCTTTCCTCTGTGAAAAATAGAAATTTAGTAAAAACTCAAAATAAATTCTTCAGCTAAAACTGAAAGACCCAAAGAGAAGTTACAAATCTATCAGGGATGCTATGGAAATGGTTCAACATGAAATTCCACAAATCATCATTAACATACCCTAGAACAGCGGTTCTCAACCTATGGGTCGCGACCCTATTTGGGGTCGATCGACCATTTCATGGGGGTCGCCAAGCAAGGCTGTCCGCCATTTTTTTCCCCTTTTCCGGCGGGTACCTTACCTCCCTTGGGCTGGGCCAGCTGGTGGTCGGCCTGCTCCATCTCTGCCGCTTGCCAGCTACGCCTCGGCCGGCGCAGGGGGCGGAACCACGCATGCGCGGGCAGGGAAAGTCCTCGACTTATGACTGGTTGGGTAGTCCTCGACTTACGACCGGTTTAGTCCTCGACTTATGACCGGTTGGGGGTCGCGGCATTAAAAAGGTTAAGAACCACTGCCTTAGAACATCTTTTCTAAATACAGAATCAAGAACCATTTTTTAAAATTGGCTCTCATTCCATAGGGTTGGCAATCCATGGCCACATGCAGCCCCCTAGTCATCTTTTGAGACCCCTAAAATTTACTAGCAGAATGGTGATTATTTTCAGCTGCACAGTTTGGATGGCAAAGTATGGATGGCTATAGGAGCCTAAGATCTCCATATGGTAAAACATTTCAATTTCCTTCCCCCTTCCCTCTCCAACCCATAATGCCTTCCACAAAAGGCTGAACATTTGGGCTTACTCTTTTACTTCCAAACAGCCCTTCTACAGGTTGCCACCTGTCCAGCAGATGAGTTGCTGCCTTACTTCCCCTCCCTTTTTAAAGAGATTGCTGACCTTTGGCCTGCACGTAGAAAAATGCAGTTTGACATAGACATTCTAATGCCATGAATAGAGACTTACTTTTTTCCCATTATCATATATGCAGGGTACTTTTCTAGAGGTCAGCATGCTATTTAAAAAAAATAGGGAAGAACAAAACAAAATGATACCTCTAAGATAACCACTTTGGACAGGGGCTTCAGAAGGGGGCCATATATTCAGCATGTCCATTTGCTCAGCAAATTTGCTTAACTAGTCTATTAGTTAATAGAGGGAAGAGTTCAGTTTGCAGTAAGAAGTGCTTATTGAGACAGGATTTAATCAGAGATATGAGATGCAAGCTTAGGAGAAAATAGCATTCTCTGGAGGATTTCCTCAAGGGAGATAAGAATATTAAAAATAGTAGAAACTAAAACGGATCAGTTATCAGATATATATAGTCAAACAATCTGTTACTTAAAGAATCATTTTCTAAATCAGGTGTGTCCAACCTAAATCAGGTGTGTCCAACTTTAAGGACCAACACCCAGAATTCCCTAGCCAGCTAGATGGTGAATTCTGGGAGTTGAAGTCTTCAAGTTGCCAAGGTTGGACACCCCTGTTCTAAATGTTGGCTGCTTGTCTTATTCTGGACAAGAATAGAATCTAAACACTTGATCTTAAAATTTAGAGCATCTCTGAAAGACTTAGTTGGACTTGGTCCGACAATGGAAGACTGAAAACAGATTAGGGACTTTGCTTTCTCGGTCCATCGCTCCGAGATCCTTTCAATAGGAAATGCCAAGAACTAATCCCAAAAACCCTTACCCCTGCAGAGAATGTACTCAAATGTGGAGGGGGGGGGCAACAGGAGGCAATCTTTTGGATTCCCCAATAGTTTCCTAGAACAATTAATTTGGTCTGTAGAACACTAATAATTAGCATTGTCCTGCAGTTCCCAGCCCTCCTCTCTGGCCAGGCAAACTCACAAACACACATCATAGCAGTGGCTCTGAAGGTGCTCTTCATCTTCAACATTCTCCGTGTTGACTGAGGTACTTTCGCTGGCAGGAAGACTGGCTGGGGAGAGAAAAGCAGGTGAGATTTTTGGGGGGAACAACCGCAAGTTCTTCCTGCAGTATTTCTGTTCACAAAGACAGCTGCCACCATTGAAACCATAGGACTGACTCTTCCTCAGACCATCAGTTTGATACGTTTATGATATGCAGAAGAAAAGGAGACAGTAACTACACTGACCTCCTATGAACAGGCTTTGCAGATTTTTTTTATAAAATTGCAAAACATGTTTACTGAAGGCAACATGAGCAAACAATCAACTAAAATTCCCTTCAAATTACATTATATTTTCCAAATATTTGGGATGAATGCAACTATAATATCTATATGCTTAATACAGGTAGTCCTCGATGTATGACCACAATAGGGGGTCAGAATTTCCAGAGTTTCTTAAACGAGATGCTACAGATTAAACCAGGGAGTGTGATATCGTCCTCCTATTAATCATGGATGCTGTTTGGCCAGCAAACCTGAAAACTGGCAAAGAATATCCTATTGCTACAATTATGCCATAGGGAGAGGAAAGACACATTGCGGCAAATGAAATTAGATATGAAAATTCACTTGGAGCAAAAAAAAACAACACTTGGACAAGGAATTGCCATAAGGGCATGCAGTAAGAAAACTCCAACAATTAACCCGAAACAAAGAAATAAAAATAGAACTCCCCAGCATAATTCCCAAATAGGTTTGTGAAATCAACAGACTTCATTCTATAGAATGAAGCATAGATGAAGAATGAGGTGGAAACATAATATCTACAGCTCCCTCTGCTTAGCCCTTAAAAGAAAACTAAGCATGGACACAAAGGAGTACGAAAACATTGAAAATTACTGTGGCTGTCGGAGGAATGACTGCTATGCCTGAACCATTTCTTCTTCCTCTTCTTTTCCATCAGGTCGGCCACAGTAACGTCTTCCACAAAGGAGGCACAGATGAGAGAAAGATTGGAAAAACATGAAGGGAGGGATATATAGGAAAGGGAATTATTTAGGAACAAAATGGATGGAAACAGATGGAGAACAATAAATGATGAGAGCCAGATGACAGAAAAAAGGAAATGTGGTGGACTATGGACTATGCCTTGTCCATTTCTTTCCAAACCCTTAGAACTAAAGAGCTTAGAATTTCAAGACTAGAAGCAGCTACCCAAAGTCTCTTCCCATTTGGGTAGTGATAACTAGAGGTCTTCAAACAGAGAATGAATGTAGATCCTGAACTAAGGAGGGCTTTGACTAGATAACATTTAAGGTCCCTTTCAGCTCTATGATTCCATTGTTTTGTGTCTATTCCTCTAAATTCCATACATATTGATTAGTATAATATAAAATGGGAGGTGCGTGTTGCTTAAATGTGCCATTTTAATTTTTTATTACACATTTAATCAAATTTTGAATTAGTGATATATTACTTAAATAAAGGCCCTGTGCTGTTCTTAATTAATTTTGAAATTTGCTGTAAAATTTATTTCATTGTAAACTCTTCTGTACACACACCAAACACACACACACACATAATGTAGGTAAAACTATTTTAGCACAATTTAAAAAAGCTAACGATGGTGCCAACCAAAAAGATAATTATGAATTTGCTTTTGGGTACACAGGGACAGAACTATGTTGCTGCAAAAGTTGAAATCACTCTTTCTACTCAGTGCTCACTTGTAACTTATGAGTAGATAGTCTATAAATGTAGACTTTGCATGAATACATGCAAGGAAATATGGAACTTATCTATACCTCTAAAGTAGGTTAAAAAAGCAATAACATTATATATGCGTATTAGAAATATATATTTGTTTTTGTATGTTGAATATTTATTATTAGAAAATGATATATAAAATTATAACTATTGTTCTAACAATATATTACTGTATAGTCTGTATCTTACTTTTTGTTGTATTTTTCATCTATTTTTAAGCACTTGTTATGTATTTTTTTAAACGTATTTTTGTGCTTTTTGTCATTTTAATTTTTTTTATAAAAAATCACTCTCCTTAAAAAGAGACAGTAAGTAGCACTGAAAAGAACTATGCTTGAGACAATTGTACTATTGTCTGTTTGTTGTTAAGAGAAATATTTCCATACTATTAAAAATGTTTTCTAAGTGCCCTGTAAAAAGTGAGTGAGGAACTTTAGCAATTTCTCTGTATTGTGGGACCTCTACGCGACATACAGTATTTGCGTTCATTTTTTGAAGTAATCTGAACAAAAGGAAGGACCAAGATCCCTGAAACTTGTTTCAGTTGGGGAGAAATGCAAACTGATGGGCTGAACAGAGAAGGTAACCTTCATTTCTCTTCACTGCTCTCAACACTTGTTCAGTGAACCCAAAGCAGCTGATACAGCTCCAGTGAATTAATTAGCACCAGGAGATGGATTCTTGGAATTGAATGCCGTTTTCTCAGGCTACAAATTATAGCTACAGGAAATTAAAGCTGCCACTAATTGGCCAGTTCTGGGCACTGCCAAAGGGAAGAGCACAGCTACAGTGTCTCTTACCGCAACCAAATGGCCATGAGGGTGAGAAAGAAACAATAGATGCAGTATGGAGAAATGGAAACCACAAAACTATCAGCCTGTTCTGCCCTATTCTCCACTAATTCTATTCCTGTGACTAAGCTGGCATGCTCCATTCACAGGGAACGTGCTGCATCCTATTTACTGTACATTCACACAATTGAAGCGACACAAAAGCAATCAAAACAAGTAAGCAAATGAAAATCTCAGCTATGTATCCTAAAACATTCACATTAGAGTCCCCTGCCCTCTTCATCCCAATCAGAATTCCTTTTCAAGCTGGCAGTTCAGTTGGTTTTTCCGCTAATCTTGCACTGCTGTGGCTTGGATTGATTCCTCTCTAATCCCCACGTACAGAGCTGTTACAGATGGCAACATCCAGGCTGCTAACTAAACCATCTCTAGAACAGCAGAGTACACTCCCTGGCAAACAGGGGAGGGAGCTGGGAAGGAATGGTCCTGAAAGCTCTTACAGGTATGCTTTTCACTTGTCTCATCTTTTTCTTCGTCGGGCTCAATGTCTTCTGCTTGCATGATCCAATCCAGATAGCCCTTCAGATCTTCCTCCATCTGCTGTTTCTCTCGTAGCTTTTGGAAGTCTCCCCGGGCTTTTGCCTTCTCTCGTTCCTTAGAGAATTCCCTGTGGATGGGAGAGGTCAAATTAGTTGACTGTTTGGACATCATCTGAAAATTTCTATGAAGGCCCTCCTTGCCTTTGATGCAGCTAGCTATTATGTGCAGAATATTAATTCTGGATCTTGTTTTCCGAACCTTTTTTATAATTCAAGCGTCCTAGCTGTAGTCCAATTATTTTCTCTGACCTCTTCATTCATGTGTCTTATGTTTAATTAGGTTATGAAAACATGGACATTACTTGGTACTTATTTTTTCTACTGTTTTTCCTTTTTATTCTAGATCCTTTAGTTTTTTTTTAATGAGAAAGGAAGCTGCTCTAAAAACGCAAAAGTACACAGAACCACATTCTAGCTCCCATGGCTAGACTTGAAAATGCATAAGCCAGGAGTCTTCAAACTTGGCCATTTTAAGACTTGTGGACTTCAACTCCCAGAATTCCTCAGCCAGTGTGCCTAGCTGAGGAATTTTGGGAGTTGAAGTCCACAAGTCTTAAATTGGCCAAGTTTGAAGACCCCAAGTGTAAGCCATATTTGCTGAAATCTAAAAAAAATAATTCAAAAGACAGAGTTCCAGACATTGCTTACTGCAGTTCTTTGCCCTTGATTCGTATTTAAGAAAAGTAGGATAAATTAAATAAACCAGGCACAAATGTGAAAATATTGTTGGCGTAATTTATGCAGGATGCGAAAACCTTAGTGTCATGTGTCTGACTAATGAAACACTTCAAAGAACTTTCAGGCATGGTTTAACCTAAAAAAGCCTTTTTTAGTGTAGAGGCATGTCAGCACGGCATGATGGTTTCCAAGATCTGAATTTCCCTTCCCTTTGCACATAACATTCCAGGCATTTCCCCTCCCCTATTTTGGGGTCATGATTCACATCCTCCAATTAACCTGGAGGGCAAAGATTCACTTTCCTTACTAATCTCCTCCCTTTTCTCTGTCATCTGAATTAACTCTAAAAATACCAGACAGTTCTGCATATTTTGTCAAAGCAAGAATATTCAATATTAGCAGCATTGACACTTAGTTTACATGCTTTTTTTCTTTATCAAGGAAGACAAATACATTCTGGTCACGTTTTCCAATGTTCCAAATCTGACTTACCCGCTTAACACACCCAAAACCAAATTAAGCACAAAGAAAGAGCCAAAGATGACAAGGCTGACAAAATAAACCCAAGGTAGTTCATGACCCACTGCATCTTGCATCTGGAATAATCAAACAAACAAAAAAATACTTAAGGAATCGTACATCAAGACAGGCTGAATTGTATGAATTACTACAAGGAAGTATGAACAGAGGAGCTTCCTGTTCCTTTGCCCAGAAGGAAATAGCTTACCCAGTAGAGAACATCAGTCCAACCTTCCATGGTAATGCATTGGAAGACAGTAAGCATGGCAAAAAAGAAGTTGTCAAAATTGGTGATTCCACCATTGGGTCCATCCCACTTGCCACGACATTCGCTATTGTTTACTGTGCATTCCCGACCGTGTCCAGAAAAAGCACAAGGTGACGGGTCTTCCTCGGCCTCCAGATCTGCAACAAGTAGAAGATGAGTCACAGCGATGACAGAAACAGGATCATCTAACAGATTTATTGCTGAGCTGAACCAACTTCCCAAGTATGTTCAAATCTCTTATAAATCTCCCTGCCATACCTTTAGCCCTAGATCATCCAGAGTAGTCACATTAATAAAATTGACTTACAATTTCTGTAATTTCTTTAAATCCAGCATAAAAACATATTAGCAGGCCGCTTTTTAAATCTAGACACGTGATTAGGACATCTGACTTATCTCGAAAAGATCATTCAAAGAGGAAAATCATTCAAACAAGTCGGAAGAGATGTGTTACAGAAATCTTTCATAATCTTCAAAATGGTTACCTTCCAACCAAAACTTGCATTTCAGAAAATTTAGCCAAATACTGAACCCTAATCTGCAAGAATGAAGCAGAACTGTTTCCTCCAGTCATTTCGTATTTGAACAGAACTAACTTTCAACTGTGTTATTTCTTGGAAGTGGAGGAACAAAAGTTGCCTTGCTAAGGGCCTACTGGGCAGTAAAAACACAGACTATCACTGGATGCCATCAAGGGTATTCTGAAAAAAACCACTTGTTTGCTGTCATTTTATATAATCTGGAGTTTTTAAAATATAGATCTGACAGACTTGTGCTACACTTGGCGAATTATACCTGAATCAATGATGAAGCAGGTCTTGTGCATGCGACCAATGAAGAGCTCCAAGCCAATGATGGCATAGATGATGATGACAAAAAGAACAAGTAGCGCTATGTGCAGAAGGGGCACCATGGCTTTCATGATAGAATTCAAGACAATATGTAGGCCTACGAGACAGAAAAGTTTAGGGCACCACGTCAGCTTTTCAGAACACAAGAACGTCTTCCAGCGTGAAGGGTACAATTTCAATTGGCCCATCTTAGGAATAAAGTGCTGAGTAGAGGAAATTCTCTTTCCCCTTGTGCAGTGTTTGCCAACGTTGCCAACTTTAAGATGGGTGGGCCTCAACTCCCAGAATTCTCCCGTTGAAGTCCACTCATATTAAAGTTGCCAAGGCTGGAAAACACCGCCCTAGCACAATACAGATTTGTAGAAAACATGGAAGTCAATTGTTTCTAGATCACCTAATTAAACTTTATATATATAATAATCAAGGTAGTTCATTAGAAATTATCATATAGTGATGCAGAGAATGGCAAACACAAGAGTGTGCTATGCATCACTAATAACAGGATGCAGTGAGAAGTCAGAATGGCAAAATAATAGTGTTGTGTGGCCCTGAACAGGAAATACACAGCTTGTATCAAGAACAGCAACGATTAAGTGGAGAGCACTTCAGGCTGTGCAATACATCAGCATATAAACCTACACATAGTCCTATATGTGTCTAGTTCTATGTGATTCAGTACTTCTGATGCAGTACAGAAGAATTAATATGAGCTGGAACGTGATCTCAAATCGTATTCTAGAACAATGACAAATGAAAAACATGACAGAAAGTCCAGTTGCTTCTTGAAAAAAACACCTTTGGGATGACAGTGGCAAGTAAAGCCTCTCTGCTTAATAAGATACACTGGTAACAAAAAAGTATGCAACCAGGAGCAATAAAACAGTCATATATAATTAAGTTCATAATGTGCAGTCATATAAGAGACAGTCAGCATGTCAACAGAGTTTGGCATCACAACATATATGTGCATACTAAGAGACGTTGTTTTCTGTTCAGCCTTTTCCTCCTAGGCATATATATATGAGAAGCATGAGTACAGGAGATGCTTACTAGGAACACCAGAGACCAGACGCAGAGGTCGCAGGACACGAAAAGCTCGCAGGGCTTTGACATCAAAGCCGCCTGGCTTCCCACTCATGTGATGGGCCTCCCCAGGCTTGTGGGAGACTTGTTCCAGAATGACACTGAAGAGACTGTAGGGAAAACAAAGGGCAAGACAAGGCAGGGGAAGATTGATTTCAGGATGATGGACCAAGTTTGCTGTCACCAGCATTCTGAAATCACTAGGATACTTTATACAAATGGTATCTTCAACCTAGGTAACTCAAGATCTGTTAACTTTAAATTCCAGAATTCCTACCAATGGCTTTGCTCACTAAGGAATTTTGGGAGCTAAGGCCACATTTTGGAGACATTTCAAGTAGGGGAAAACTAGGTTAGAGTAGGTGTTGATGTATCTCTGTCAGGATCAAATCATTTTTAAATGACTCTACCATCATTTAAACAACTGAGTATTAGAAATGTTTGACAAACTATTGTATTAATTTATTTAGCACATGGCACATCATACATAGACGTGCAATATAAACATTTTGCCTAGATTATAAAAAACACAATAAAGTATAATTGTTAAAAAGATCTATATTCAGATGCCAATGTCTAGGCCATCTAACCATTGAAGTGCAGCATCGTTTACATGAAAAAAATCAGATACTGGACTGGTATATGCCCTTAGCTTACAGCAGGTCACGTTGTGATCTACATTTTGTTGTGGGTCCCTGCAGTCACACTAAGGGGAGGATAATATGTCCCATTTATACAGTGAGTCCTGGCAGACACTGTGTGAGGTGTAAATCCTATTCAGAATTGTCCATTGCTAGTGTGGTAGTTCAAAGCCTGGCATCTTTTGTGTAGGATCATCTATATATCTTCCTATATCTGGAGGTTCAACAACCCATTCCCAGCTTTCCACTGGGAATCAATATCAAAGTTGTTGAGCAGATGCTATGCAAGTGCCAGTGGGGACTTCCTAGATTTGAGCCTTCCAGCTGATAAATGATGAAGGTCAGCATGCACCAATAGGAATGAGTTGTTCATACTTTTTCTGTATTCTCTCACTAGTGCATCTTGCCTTCATACAGCTGGTGGTGCTATATGGCTCAGAACAGGAAGCCAGCAAGTCGAAATAGTTTTAATACATCCACTTATATTCCTCATGGTGTCATTGAGTCCAGCATCTAACTTACTAGTATGGCAGCAGTTAAGATATAGAGGGGCACAGTATTCTGCTGAAGAGCAGACTAGCCCTAGTGGTGATGACCTGAGGGTGACAGTTGAAGCTCCCCATTTAATTCCACATAATTTTTTGTTCCTAGTGTTGGCTTTTGCCACCATATTCTCTATATGTACCTTATAGGAGAGAGTCTGGTCCAAGGTATTTTGGATGAGGGATATAGGGGAATCAGTTGTTGTTTAAGTAGACCTTTGGGGCTTCATATGCTAGTTTATTGTTAAAGGTGGAAGCACATAGTTACTGTTTTGCTGGTGACAGGAGTAAGCCTCTAATCAGTGAAGAATTTCACAGTGAAACTAGTGTAAATTTTCCAGTTCTATTTTCTCCCACCCTTTAAAAATGTTCTATAAATCTAATGCCGAAATGGCAGTCCTAAATGCCCCCTTTTATATTAGTTTGGTATTTATAGTTCCCAGCTATTTGATTCTCCTGGTCTATTAACAATTTTAATACAGACAATCTGCTTTGGAATCTGTTTGTTAAACAAGATGTCTGAATGACAAATATATACAGTACATGTGTCACCTCAGTTTCATGAGGCAAGGAATACGGTGTATATGAAGCGTTAGGGTTTATGCTCATGCATAAACCTAATTTCGGTATTACAAGTAATACAAGGTGATGGAGATGCCATCTTTTTAAATTAAAGCCATTATACTATTTAAATTAAAGCCACTCTGTTTCTGCCCTCATCCAAAGAAAAATTCAGACAGCTCCATTGCCTCCTAGGAAATAATGGAATGTTTTACTCTGAAAATGTAATAGGAGGAAAAATTACGACAGCTGCATTTTGCCAATTATAATATTCTAATAACAAACCAACCTTCCTCTGCAACTCTTTAAGTCACAAGAAGTCGCTCAGGACTGCAATTTACTTTGTCTTCTACATCCTTGCTTGCATTGCCTACTGTATTTCTTTCCACTTAAGGTAAAGCTAGGCTTTTTCAATGTATCCGTAGCATTTTCTTTCTTTTTTATTAACAGACGATTCACTTGGAAATTATATTTAAGAATTAGACCATTGTGAGTCAAACTCATATACTGAGCTAAAATAAATCTTGTGTTAAAAACTTACCCCACTACAACAATGACAAAATCAAGAAGATTCCAGCCATTGCGAATATAAGCGCTAGGATGCATAACCAAACCATAGGCAAGGATCTTGAGGAAAGTTTCCACTGTGAAGATGATGAGAAAAATATATTCCACTTGTTCCTGTAGAATTGGGAGGAATAGCAGCAGGAACACCAAGTTACACTTGCATTCTGTAATTTGAAACCAAGTGTGTTGATAAATAGTCCAAAATCAGAGCTGTCCCTAAGAAATTCATTCATTAGATTCAAAATGTAGGTTCCAGGAAATCCACACTAAAAAGGACTGGAAATTCCAGTCAGGGAAAAATTAGAAGGATTTCTCTGGATTAACACTACCTCAGTTCAACACCACCACGAGAGTTTTACAGAGCCTGCTAGGAAAGAAGAGGCAAATACTGAAGACACAAATGACAGAAGCGCAGAATGCTGGACATCTGTCACAAACAAGCACATCCTGCAAATATTAGATCAGTGGTGGCGAACCTATGGCACGGGTGCCAGAGGCGGCACTTAGAGCCCTCTCTTTGGGCACCCGCATTGTCGTCCCAGTCCTAGGCCTTCAGCTGGGTTTTATAAAACCTTTTCGCTTTAGGCCTCCACCGCCGTGTGCAAAAAAAAAAAGGTTCAATCAATCAGTCAATTTCAACTTCTCGGGGAAAAAAAAAGATCTTGCAAAGTTGGAATTGATTGATTGAACTTTTTAGTCCCATCCAGTCTGTTGTTACCACTGCAGCCATGCCCACCCAATTGGCCACGCCCACCCAATTGGCCACACCCAGCCAATGGGCCACACCCACCCGGCACTCGACGATGCATAAGTGGGTTTTGGGTTGCAGTTTGGGCACTCAGTCTCTAAAAGGTTCGCCATCACTGTATTAGATCCTAGCATCCAAAATTATGGCAGTGTAACACACAGCAAAAAAGAAGCATAGGTCTACAGCAAAGAACATTGCCCATTCTTTCCACCTTCTTTTTCCATCCTACTTTTTCCAAGTGCTGGAAAAAGAACGTAGTCTCAGCACAGCCTTCTGTACCAACTAATGCTCACTTTTCATTTACTAGCTACAAAAGAGTTAAAACCTGAACTCTGCCTTGACATCATAATTTATGAAATTCCTCTCCTTTCACCAAAGGGCAAATGTCATATCAATTGTACAACTTTCCATACTTAAGTCACACATACACACACACACCAAAAACTGACTGGGAAATTGGATGGTGCCTGACCTTATAGGTGTTTCTGAATTTTGCCCCCGAGAGACAAACAGTCAGGAATTGACCCACCTCCAGTTTCTGTCAATGGATTATTTGGGATTTATTCCAAGGAAGCTGAGGTCCAACTCTAGTCTTAACCCCAGCTGCAATTAGCAAATGAACAGCTGCATTTGAGAGCTTTTGGTCAGAGTGACCAGAGCCAGGTTGGTATGTGCAGTGGGGTCAAATCAAATAAAAATCTTTATTACACTCATAGACCAGCATAAAAAAATACAATTTTAAAAACTAAAAATATGAAATACACAAGATTAAAAACATTTTAAAAATGACTATATTATAAAAAATGAAATCAAAAATAAATCTTAAAAAATCTGCAAAAGGGATAAAATTATTAAATACAAAATAATTTTTAGATACTTACGGTACATGTCTAAAATTATATATTAATTTTAAAAATTGTATTTTTATTCTAGTCTATGACCATAATTAAGATTTTGATTTGATTTGATCTGATGTGGCAGTGGGGAGGGAAAACTGTTACCTCAGCTGCCATGACTCACATGGGTAGATTAATGCCTATTAGGAGATAATAGTTTTAATTAGCATTAAGGTATTGCCTTGGGCAGAAATCAAGAGGTAAAGATGGAACCATTAAGAAAGGAGTGAAGGGGCTGTTATGGAGGATTTTTGGTTTCTTTGGGAAGAAACTACAGTAACGCAGTGGCATTAGAACCAGAAGTCAAAGTTAGGCTTCCTAAATTTGCAGGGACCTGTCTTATGGTGTCTATTGATCCCTCTAACACAGTACTGTCTGCTTTGACTAGCAGCAATTTTTCAGGTTCCTTAGGCCTTGCAGAGGCACTTCTCAATTCTACACTTTAAACTCTTGTCAGATTCTCAGTCTGACATGCAAAAGCCGTGTTCTTTCATTAAGTTCACACACTCTTCTCACTGCTGACACACTTACTTTCTTTCCACTCATAACCTGAGGAAAGGCACTCACCAAGTTGTGGTTGGAGACATTGGAATCATCCTCGGGAAAGGGAATATAGACTCCTAAGGCCACACAATTAGCAAAGATTGTCATAAGGATGAGGATGTCAAAGGGTCTGGAAGACATTCAAGTTAAGGCATCAAACAGGAATTTCTTCTCCCACCCTCCTTTCTTCCTTTTCCTAATTTGCAAATGTAGGATACTTCCACTCTACTATGCTGATAGCAGCTCTGCGGATGGGATTGTTCAAATGTAGACAGAAGAGGGCTCGTGGTGAACGGTGCACCACGTTGGAGCCCTGGGTCTTATGCTTGTTCTGCTGCTGACGCTTCTTCTGAGCAAGGCTGCCAGTAGAGCCCAAAGTATCTGAACACCCACTCATAAGCGTCCATGCTATGGCCTGGCCTGATGCTTCCACAAAAGCCTCGGCTGCTGATTGGGGTGGTGTCTCTGGAGAGCCCAATGCTGCAAAGGAAGAGTATGGCAACAAGAGACAGAAGGAATTAAATAGGACCCCATCATCTTGTTTAAAATTTGTGTGTGAGTGAAGGGGCAAAATAACTTAATCTCCTCTTTTTTTAAAAAAATCTGAAAACAGAAAAGTGGTTAATGTAAAATACAATACAGCATGCTTCATCCTGGAAAACTAGTCCAAGCTGGAGGCTTACATGAGGTCAGTCTATTTATAAGTTTCTCTTGCATTTCTGTCTCAGTGTATATTCCCCATTGATTTTACTATCAAATCTGTACACTTCTGTTATTCCAATCTTAAACTATGTCACAAACGCCTTACTTTAACTTCTTTTCTAGAGTGACAGGACTTTATTTCAAACAGCCACTGTAACATCAAAGTTCTGTCCAATCTTCTAACAGGAAGATTGCAAGTTGTCCATTCTTTATTGAGTCCCAAAAACCTGCTTATTTGAACATCCACCCACTAATTTTTGGAACAAGCCCCAGAGGATACAGTCCAGTACATGCTTCTAATTCGATATGCGTAGGCTGCCCTATAAAATCTCCATCTGTCCATACTCTTACTCCTATAACCAAATATATCAACATAGGGTTACTCACGTCCTCCGTTGCACTCCGACTTAGACATCTTGCAGGTTGGTTGAGTAAAGGGGAAGGAGAAGATGTGTAAATTTCCAAAAGAATGCTAGCAGTTCAGATTGATTATCTCTCCACTGTGCAAGGAGGGATCTCCATTATTTTAGTATTTCTCCCCAGATGGGGAGGGAGGGCCAAGTTAAAAGCTAATGGCCTCATGAAAAGGGAGTACCAGTCTCCAGATGCACCTCTTGCTTTCACTATAGGGGCTTGTCAGAAAGTAACCAGATTTCCCCCTTGTGTCTGCTTTGTGCTCATTTGCTCTCTCTCTGTGTCATTCTCCCTCCTTTCCCTTACTGGGTTGAGGATTAAGGCAGATTGCCTACTTTAAAGGGCAGCGGAGGAAGGGAGGAGGGAGCTCACAGCTGGTTAGGTCACAGTTGTGGAGAGCTGGGGACATCCCAATCAACCAACAGGATGAGACGCAGAGAGTAGTCATGATCCTCTGTGACATTAGAAAAAAAGGATACAACCTTATCCTAATGCAAGACAGCACAACTGAGTATGTTGAAGACAGAATAGTTGAGCTTTTGCATATAAAATTACTCCATGACCAAAAATTAAACAGACGGCTTAGCTGTGCTTACACACCACAGCATAGTTTATCAATTAATTCATTTTTTTAGGTTTGCAAAACACATCGAACTAATCACATAGACTGAATTCACCCAATACACACTGGGCTAAAATATAATTGGCCAATTTATGAGTCAGCACATGGACAAACACAACTCAAGTCTTTTATATTAGTCCAGTGCACCTACCTTTCCTTTTCCAAGTAGCTTTGCTTGAACTTAAAAGATCTGTTTCACTCATTTTCTAGAACAGTGCATTCTGGGATTCTGACTCAAAGGTTGCATTTGTATGACCTGCTTACCCATTGTTAACTTAATCATGGCTTACTGAATAATATCCTAAACTATAAACTAATTAGATGGGCTGGTCTTCTATAATACGGTAGGGTAAAGGGCATTTAGATAGTTTAGTTCAGGGCTTTTCAACCTTTTCACCCATTGTACCACTTTTAGGATATGGCAATATCCGAGTACCACCAGTCACCTAGCAAGGTGTCAAAAATGTGATGACCCCCCCCCCCAAAAAAGGAAAAAAGTGATAAAGTACAGGTAGTCCTCGACTTACAACAGTTCGCTTAGTGACTGTTTGATGTTACAATGGCACTGAAAAAAGTGACCCCCAAACCACAGCTGAGCAAGACACCTGCCTGCCCACCCGGCGGCGCTCTTCCTCCTGTCCGAGGTTTTCATTGTGAGCATTTCTGTTGAGGATTGGCAGCGAGAGTGGGGTGGGGGGGTGTTTGGTTTTTATTCCCCCCGTCTGCTGGGTGGTTGCAGCAGGTTTTGGTCACTTCACATGACCCTGGGACACTGTGACCGTCATAAATATGAATCAGTTGCCAAGCATCTGAATGTAAATCACAAGACCCTGGAGATGTTGCAACATTCCAGCTGATCAGCGCTTCTTCTGGGCTCAGCAGAAGCGCAAGGATCAGTGCTGCTTTCCAGCTGATTGGTGCTTCTTCAGGGCTCAGCAGAAGCACCAGGATCAGGGCTGAGCTCCAGCTGGAGCCTGGCGCTGATCCTGGGGCTTCCACTGAGCCCTGACAGCCCAAAAGAAGTGCCAATCAGCTGGAAAGCGGCACTGATCCTGGCGCTTCCGCTGAGCCCTGAGAGCCCTGCAGCTCCAGCCATCTCTCGCTCAGGCTTGTGCGGTGCTGCCACCGGTTCAGCTCATTCCCCTCCCCCACTACCACTTTTCTAGGATGGTCGCGTACCACCTGCCAGGTGCCAATGTACCACAGGTAGTACCCGTACCACTGGTTGAAAAGCCCTGGTTTAGTTTATAGATAGTTCCGTAGGTGGTACAAACACAATCCAAACCTTTTTTATCTACTTCCAGGGTTCATTTACCTTGAAGACCATCTTGCCCATATCTAAATCTTGTGATTGGAGGCCTTCTCCAAGTGCCCCTGAAAAAATGAAGGTAGATGAATGGCTGCCAGGAAGAGGGCATTTTATAGAGGAAACTTACAAAAATACCTATAAAGATTTAGTCAACCAATTTCACCTTCACACAAATAACTACAACAGGCTTAGACACAATAAAAAATAAAAATTAACTAGAAGTTAGAATTACATAACGTCAACAATACATTTATAGTCACAATAAAAGTGACACTAAGCAATTATACAATGCTAAATCTATCTACAGTACCTAAGGTAGTATCTGCAGATTCAAGCTACAACCCTTTTATTCCTCAAAGCTTTTAAAAATTTAGTTGCAGTTACTTTAACAATTATACTGTAACTGTTTTTATAACCAGAGAATATCTCAGGGAGATGGGTGGCTACGAAATATTAAGAAACAAACAAAATACATTATCAACCTGACATAAAACTATAGTTAATAAATTAGTTTTTCTTCAGTGGATACTCTTAAGATTCTTCCAGGTAAAGTTGCAGCAGCCAGAAATACTGTGCACCTACTGTACTCAGGCAAGAAAATAATCAGGGGTTCTGTGTTCTCCCAGCCAATAAAATGCTGCGAAGATACAAGTATGTTTGCATGAAAAACAAAACTTCACCTTGAAATATTCTTATAAGTATTGTATGATTAATAAAATAAAGGAGAGAAATGTCCAATACTTCTTTGCAAGTGAAGAATGAGATTCCTCCAGGAACTTTTCTCTAACAAGAAAAGTTTGGCTGGTTGACTTAATGGAGGCTTGCTATTCCATTAAATGAGCAAGAGAAACCCCATGTTAAAATGCCTACCTTCAGCAGTTTATTTTCCAGCTTCAGGCATCAATATATTTCAAGAGGATTGTTTTAAACTGCCTTGGCTTTCACTCTCTATCCCAATCTGTTATATATGTGTGTGACCGCCAGGTTTGATAGCTGGCCAATATTTGCATTTTTAATTAAATTGCAATACTGTCCAATCACATATCTTAACAGCAAGCGATCATGGCCTTTTTAGCAGTCAGGCCGCGTTTAATTTACTTCTCATAAGTGGTGGAAGGTTATAACCTGATGCAGTTAAGGGAAAATGTTTCAGCCTAAGGCAGATTTGGCTGACATTACGAGGTTTCAGTTGCTAGGAGACAGCTGCTCCTAATTGCCCGCTTTCCCACTCTCCTCCTCCCCGGTTCTCAGCCTTGCTTGCTAAAAGCGCGGAAAGACTACAACCCCCGGCATGCTCTCCGTTCCAACTTGCTTTATAAAGGGCGTGGTATAGCAGGAACATAAATATGAAATAGAGAGAGACCAATGCTTCTAATTTCTGCGTTCATTGATGTTTTCCTTTTTTCAGAAATGCAGAAATTTCTATGCAGCCGCAAACGCGGATGCTCTTACTTTTTCGTGGAAGTGTAACTTGGAAAGAGCGCGCGCGGTTTTTAACCTTGAGATATCGGACTGGGACAATAGCACCCAGATGCAAGTCACTATTTGACCATAAAGCTCAGGGAGTGACCTTACAGAGCTGCTTTCTCTTAAACCAAACTACTTAAGAGATTGCCGTGAAGATAAATTGAGGGTTCCTCACATTTTGCTCCTAGAAAAAACCCAGGATATGAATTAAATGCATCTGACTTGGGAAGTGAATTTAAGAAGAAAGGCACTTGGAGCATTGTGGCTACGCGAGAGTGTTTATCAATGGAAGCGTTTGTTGTGAAAAGCTAAAAAGAACATTTATTAGTTATTTTACCTCGTAATAATAACAATTGATGATATTTCATATAAATTAATGTCTCCAACACAACAGCCCTCAATCAGAGATAAATCAACTGGTATTTGTAGGACAATTCTTAAAAGCAGCAGCAATAGTAGCAAATCACACTTTTCATATGAAATAAAATCAGTATGAAAAAGAAAAAAAAAGTGTCTGCTGGCAAAACTGCTTTGAAAAGAAAGATGCCGCTAGCCCACTCTAAAGAGCTTGTATTATTCCGCGGGCTTTAATGAATCCTTCGGAACAAAGACTTTCGCAGCGTGCGCAGAAATTTCCTCTACAATCGTGTTAGTCTATAATATCTCTACTCCACTCCCCGCTTTTGCCGTGGGTCCCGCACTACAAGTCCCAACGTGCAAGGCGCAGGGGAAGGCCAGTAGTAGGAGATTTGCACTACAGTTCCCATCGTACTCTGTGGTGGGTCCTGTGACTGAGTGCCTGGCCCACCTCGGAGCGGTGAGTATTCGATCTTTTCCCCCGCAGCCTATTTCCTTTTCTTTCCTTGCGGAACCTTCTGAAATTAGGAAATGCCTGCTAGATTTTATTTCAACCCTTCTAAAACTGTAGCAACCTCTGGGGCTGAATGCCTCCGTTTCCTCTTTTCGAAGACTTCGGGCGCCTTTTAGGAATCGACTTGATGGTGCTCTAGAGTCTAGATTGCTTACTGGAGTCTTCGGAGCAGTAGGCGAATGCTTTACTGTCTGGCATGAGAACAGCTGAGCCCAAAACGTTTGGGGGTGTGCACAGGTTGGAAAAGCTATTCCGCAGCGTAGAATATATTTATTTTATTCTGCCGCCGCCCATCCCACTGAAGTGACTCGAGGACGCTGACGAAGACTAAAAGATACAATATAAATGCAATACAAAAAATAAATTTCACAACCAACCGGAACACAAAGTAGCTAGTGAATGCACCATGTACTAAGAGTGGGGTCTCAGTTACTCTCCCAACCCCATGCCAGGGAAAATAACCAGGTCTTCAACGCTTTCTGAAAGGTGAGCAGACTGAGGCCCAATGTAACCTCAGTTATATGGTGTTTTAAATTTAGAGGGCAGGCTTAGTCATAGAGCATGCACATTTCCTGGGTCCTCTTAGATGACAATCCTTGATCAACAGGGTCCGAAGCATGCTCCTTCTTCCCAACCTAATGGGATGAATAGAAACGGAATAAGGTCCCTCAAATACCCTGGCTTCATACTCCCAGCACTTTGTTTTGCACCTGGTAGTAAATTGGGAGCCGGAGCAAAGATATAACATGGGAATGACGAGGCACACCCATAATTGACCATGCGATTGCATTTTGGACTAACTGAAACCTCTGGGTGTTCTTCAAGGGCAACTCCATGTAGTCTATATTGCAGTAACCTACTTGGGAGGTGACCAAAACATGATTGACTATGCCAGCCAAGAACCTTGGTTCTTTTATGACTCATGGACTTCAACGGCTCAGGAATTCTGGGAGTTGAAGTCCACGAGTCATAAAAGAGCCAAGGTTGCCTACCCCTGGACTATGCATTGCCTCCTGATCCACAATTGAGGCACAACACAAAACTATGTAATCACCCTCCCATCCCCGGTCATGACTGTCCCCTGCTTGTTGCACAGGAGCTATGAGTCCAAGAGAACTCATTGTTCTCGCATTGCACACATTGTTCTATCCACAGCAGCGTAGCCCCATTCAGAACTAAAAATGAAAACTTGCTAGATCCAGGAAGCCCTAAAACCAAAAACCACTCCATCTAGTTAGGGCCTGTTCTTCCCCATCCATTCCCTCCATTCCCTCGTAGTCTCCAGGCATTGAGACAGATGCTCCAGTCCAAAGCATCACTTGGCCAGCCATGGGAGGAGATATGCAGCTCAGTATTGTCAGTGTATTGATATCTTACTCCATGCCTTAAAATGACACCACCCAGCAGCTTCATCTAGATGTTAAACAAGAATGGAGAGAGAATTGAGCCCTGAGGCAGCCTATACAAGAGGCCATGAGACAGATTTCTCTCCTCCCCCCAACAGTAACTACAACTGATTTTGGAAAAAAGTGGATAACCAACATATTCCCTCAAAGTCCTGACTCCTGGAGCCAGTTCAGAAAGATATCATGGTTGATGGTATCCAAAGCCATTGATAGTTCAAGGACAGCAAGGATGGATGAACTACCTCCATTCTACTCTCTCCAGAGATAATCACAAATGTGAGCAATGTTGTTTCAGTCCCATACCTCATCCCTAAGCCTCATTGGAAAGGATACAGATATTGGCTTACAGTGCCATGGTTTTGGTCTGCAAGGACAAAAAACATATCAAAAAAATGACTTACTCAGAACTCTTACCAAAAATGTAACAAAAAAACCCAGCCAAAAGCAGCAACGTTTCCCCAATACCTCTCACTATTTATGAATAAGCTAATTAAAAGTCAAATGTCTAAAAGGAAATTGCTGTACTTCCTGGTGGATTATAGATAAAGTCAAAGATGGCCGCGGGCCTAGGATAGAGAACTTTGTATGGTCTGAAAAAGTCAGCCCATTGTTTCTCTGGAGGCAGCAACAGATGCACTTGGAGTAGGAGTATCATGTTTCTTGAGCCTAGCCTTAACTTTAGAAGAAAACTCTGGTCTCAAACTAGGTCCTGAACATTGCGTGAGAAAAGAGAACATGGAGCCTGCCTATCATGGCAATCTTTTTCTGAGTTCCTCCCATTTTGGCAGTGTATTCTTCTGACTCTTTGGGTTGACCAGGACTTCCATCTCCTGAGCACAGTCTATCATGATGGCTGAGGGCTATGGTATTTACAGGCCTAATTCACAAAATACCCAAATATGGTTTGTTTTTGCTACAACATTAGGTAAAAACTCACCCATATTGTACAAACACGAGTAATGGTTGATTCAATAAATTTATTATCTCTATATTGGTGAAGGCTGCCCTAGGGAGCCAGACTACCAATAAGGGGAAAGTTTACCATAAGATATAACCCGGGCTTTTGGTGTTCTAATCTATTTCACCTATAAGGTCTCAGTTGCTAAGGTTTTGGCAGCTTCATCCATTCCATATGTAGCTGAACAATTATCTGGACATTTTTCATCCAGCAAAGCTTGCCATAGTCTGCCCATTTCTCTTTTACATGCAGACACATTGTTGGCTGAGTATATGCACTATGCTATGTCATGTTTAACCATGATTTGTAGAACAAGCCATGGATGTGGTTTACACATTGTATGTTAAACAGTACATATTGTACATTAAGACTACAGATAGTCCTCGACTTACAACTGTTTATTTAGTGACTGTTCAAAATTACAACGGCACTGAAAAAAGTGACTTATGACCATTTTCACACTTACAACTGTTGCAGCATTCAGTCAATCAGAATAGAACTAAAAGAGACCTTGGAGGTCTTCTAGTCCAACCCCCCCTGCTCAGTCAGGAGACCCTGTACCATTTCAGATAGGTGGCTGTCCAGTCTTTTCTTAAAAACCTTCAGTGATGAAGCACCTATAACTTCTGAAGGCAGGTTAATTGTCCTTACTATTAGGAAGTTTCAACTTGGAATTAAAGAGAAACTTCCTAACGGTGAGAACAATTAACCACCTTGCCTTCAGAAGTTGTAGATGCTTCATCACTGGAGGTTTTTTTTAGAAAAGATTGGACAACCACCTGTATGAAATGATATAAGGATATACCATTATTCCCATGGTTACATGATCAAAATTCTGGCACTTGGCAAATGGCATGTTTTTATGACAGTTGCACTGTCCCGGGGTCATGTGATCACCATTGAAACCTTCCTAGCTGGCTTCCAACAAGCAAAGTTAATGGGGGAATCCAGATTCACTTAATGACCACATGATTCACTTGACAGCTGCAGTGATTCACTTAACTGTGGCAAAAAAGGTTGTAAAATGGGGCAAAACTCACTTAACAACTGTCTTATTTAGCAACAAAAATGTTGGGCTCAATTGTGATCATAAATCAAGGACTACCTGTATTGATCAGTGTGATATGTGAACTAAACCACTGTTCAGATCTGGCTATATTTTTTTTTCTCTTTCAAGTCAATGTGAACTTCTGGCAATTGCCTGAACTATTCTCTGCAATTTCCTTGACACAATTTTTGGAAATGACTTGCCATTGCCTCCTTCCTAGGGTTGAGAGGGAATGACTGACCTAAAGTTATCTAACTGGCTTTGTGATTTAAACAGGGTTAGAACTCATGGTCTCTAGTTTTCTAGTCCTCTGCCTTAGCTACCCTACCAAACTGGCTTTCTTAGGTTTATATAGCTCAGCATTTTGAGAGGAGAAGGAAAACAGCTAAGAGGGGGTAAGAATGAAAGCTCAATAAAATTATGAATGGTATGGCAAGATACATTTTCCTAATAGGTCAGTCAGTAAAATGTTATGAATAATAAATGGGAGAATGGGAGAAACAAATATTTCAGGTAACCGCAAAATATGGAACTCACTGCTACTAAAGTTTGTGGTTGCTGCTGGCTTACATGTTTTAAAAGGACAAGTAGAAGAGGATAAATGTATGGGAGGATATACTGTTTCTAGACAGGAAACATGCTTTTATTCCAGTCTTTAACAGATAGATAACTCAGAAGAACAACAGGTTTATTGCTTT
>NW_015386453.1:781620-804334 GCF_001527695.2 Protobothrops mucrosquamatus | reverse complement strand
AATGTTGACTAACTTGTGACTACATAGGTAAAAACTTGGTATCAAAACATGCATAACTATTGGTAAATATAAAGCATGCACAATTATGCAAAAAATAAGCAAGTGTTACATCAAACAATGCATAAACACAATACATCATTTGAGGTTTCATCTTCTGGTTCAGTCTTCATCAGCTACGGTGCCAAATCGGAGATCAGCCCGGTACAAGTGTCTTTGAGTCACGACCTGACTCACGTGGCTTCACGATCTGAAAGTCAGCTTAGCAAAGTAGTTCATCAGCTGGGTGGGCCCGGTTTGCAAGTCCCTTGGGCCAATAGTTCTGGTATGCGTTCTTGTCTCTAAGGGAGACAAGGTCGTCTTCCTGTAAAGGAAACTGGAACCAAATCTGGAATAGAAAAACTGGAACCCGAAGCTTCTCAGGAACAAAGGGAACTGGATTCACAGGATACTCAGGAACTGAAGAACCTGGAAAAACAGGAACAGCTGGATCTGGAAACACAGGAACAGCTGGGTCTGGAAACACAGGAACAGCTGGGTCTGGAAACACAGGAACAGCTGGATCTGGAAACACAGGAACAGCTGGGTCTGGAAACACAGGAACAGCTGGATCTGGAAACAGGAACAGCTGGGTCTGGAAACACAGGAACAGCTGGATCTGGAAACAGGAACAGCTGGATACTCAGGAACAGCTGGATACTCAGGAACAGCTGGATACTCAGGAACGGCTGGAATTGCAGGATCAGGAACAACAGCTGGAACTGAAGGATCAGGAACAACAGCTGGAACTGAAGGATCAGGAACAACAGCTGGAACTGAAGGATCAGGAACAACAGCAGCTGCAGAAGACTCAGGAACCGAGGTATCTGGAACCACCGATGGAGCATTGAAGATGGCTGCTACTGTTGTCATCAGGGTAGTGAGGACTTCATGTGTGGGTGTGGGTGTCTTTAACGACATAGAGTCCATGATTTCGCGGGGTGCACCAATCATGTGCTCCCACACTTCGCCTATGCGTGCTTCGCCCATGTGAGATGACTGGGGAAGGCAATGTTTGGCCATCAGGCATTTGTCAATCACTGGGTCATGGCAAATGTCTTCAATAGTGTTTAAGTCCTTGCAGACTCCTATAAAGTTCATTCTTGGGATGCTAAGACAAGTGATCAAGATGATCAGAACTATGCCTAATCTCAGGTGCTTCCGCTTAGTCGGGGGTTTGAAGCGGATTGGTTGACGTTTACTGGGTGCCTGAAGTTGAAGGTTGGCGCGTTGAGCCGTTTGTCTATTTGGACAGACCAAGAACTCAGGACTTTCTAGCCAGGTCAATTCTGTTAACTGTGTGGCAAGGTTGGGCCACTTCACTTGGTTGTTGTCTGTTGGCACATGTTGCCATTGTTCAGGGCTCAAAGATGTTTCAACACTCTTCATTCTATTGCCTACATAAACGTAGAAATGTCTGCTTTGTTTGTAGATGTAGCTTGACATCTCCTTGCTGTCTGCATAGAAGGTGGTAGACTGTAGTTCAAGGCACAATGTCTTCGCTGTCAAGTTGGTGAGCTTTACAGCCAACGTGGTACCACATAGTACTAACCTTGGTACGGTGTGGCCTTCATGTAGTGTTAGTCTCGCTTTTCCAAAGAAGACACCGAGACTGCAGCTCTCCCCGCTGTAGACTCTGATGCATCTTATGGTTGTAAACAATGTGACGTAAGTGTGGCTCTCCCCGCTGTAGACTGTGACGCATCTTAAGGCTGCATTTGCCTTCGTTGACACATCTAAGGAAGCATACAAATCTTTCTTTTGCACTGTGGCGGGTGAGCTGGAAACATACGTGCATTGCACTTGCATACTCTTGGGACATCTTGGAAGTAAACTCCATGACTCCTGGTCTTGCAGACGTTGCTTGTCTTGTTTGTCCTCTATGGACAAGGCTAAGTTGTTGTGATTCTGACTGATCTGAAACACTGTTGCTTCCAAAGCAGGTTTGGTTGTCACAAGCGCGCAGTGTTCTAGGTGTGGTTTTAGGTGAGGTGCTGATCCATTACTGGGAATGGAGGTGTTTGATATGGTCACCTGGGTTGGGATTTGCGTTTGGTCAACACAAACTGTCCCTCCTGTGGCCCATCCGAGTTCCGGCGGGTTCCGTGGGGCAGCAACGATAGGAATGCCTCCTGGTGCTCCCCGCTGTGTGGCTATTGCCGTGGCTGGTGGACCCATCCGGTTGCCATCAAAGGTATGGTTCGGTGGGTTCAATGGGGGAGCAACGATGGGAAGATCTCGTGGCCTAGTTGTCATGACATCAACCCCATGGCTGACTGGCACAGCTGGCTGCTGAGATTCTTCTGTTCGTCTACTCAGTCTTGGGGGGCTTGTGACTGGCTGTGGTCTCACCTGTTCACGTTGCAACGCACTTTGGTTGTCCACGTAGGCCTGTACTCTGCTACGTCGTTCTTCATTCTCCAGTTGTTCCCTATTGGACAAGAAGGTGGGCTCCTGGAGTGTTCTCCGGAGGCCTTGTGCCCTTGCCACTTTGTCTGCCACGTCTCGTTTGCTTCTTATGACCTCAAGCTCATCTTGAATGGCCTTCATTTTGGCCTTCCTTATATCTGCTTCGGCTTCTGCTTCAGCTTCTGCTTCAGCTTCTCTTTTAGCTGCTTCCGCGTCTGCATCAGCCTTCATTTTAGCTGCTTCCGCTTCTCTTTTGACTGCTTCCGCGTGTGCATCAGCCTTCATTTTAGCTGCGTTGGCCTTTCTTTTGGCCCTCATTCGAGCTTCTTCTATTTCCATCGCCTGCAATTCCTTCTTCTTCAGCTGCTCTGCTTGTGCCACGCGAAAAACAGCTTCAGCAGCGTTAGCATCTCTGATGGCTTGCTCATCTTGTGAAATTCGGGAAGTTCGGCTGTGGCGAGAAGATGCTTTTGAATTGCGGGAGGCACCTGTGAGGTGAGATTGTTGTGACACGCTGGAATGCGCCTTGGATATGTGGCGAAAGGATGATGCCCTTCCAGACGCGTGGGATGGAGCCACGTGCGACCGTTGGGACGGTGCGTGTGAATGGCGGGAAACTTCAGACTCTGCCCTGTCAACCGGTCTGTCTCTCGGGCGATGCTCGCATTCTGGAGGGCGTTGTGGGCTCTCTAGAAGCTTCTTGCGTTCCTTGTTCCGTAACCGAAGACTTTGCATGTCGCGGTCGACTTCTGAGTCTCTTAATTGCTGCTGAATGTCCTTGAGTTGCTGTTCGGAGTCCATCCATTGTGTGAAGGCGTCCTCCTTATCTTCTTCCAGTGCGTGAGCACGTTCGGGGGAGAGATCCTCCTTTTGCTCTAGGTAGAGTTTGTGCCATTTCTCCCAGCCTCTTTCATGGCGCTTGTGCACGGTGTGCCATTTCTCCAACAGGTTTGCATGCATGGTTTCAGTTGGCTTTCTTTGTTGTCTCAGATCATAGTGACTCTGAGACGTCTTTGGTCTTACTGAGGCATGAGCTTCAGCTTCTGTGTACAGGTCAAGGGAGGCTGTTTGCGGCGCTTCTCGGCCGTCTGGTTGGGGTGTCTCAACTAGGCTGGTTGGTTGAACCACTTCATCTAAATCAATGAGCCGCTCTGCCATGGTTAGGATAGGTTCAGTGAGCTTCTCAGCTATTTTGAAGCAAATTTGATGAACTTCTCTCTTTGGCCACTAGGGGTCGCTACTTGCCGATCAGCTTTAGAGGTGCTGTCTGTGGGTGGAGGTGCCTGGGGGCGTTCTCCTGTGATGCTTAGCTATGTAGAAGCAAATTAGATGAACGTCACTTTTTGACCACTAGGGGTCACTATCTGCGTATCAGCTTCAGGGGTGCTGTCTGTAGGTGGAGGAGCCACTGGGAGCATTGTCCTGTGGTTCCTAGCTAATTTGAAGGAAATTGGATGAACTTCACTTTTTGACCACTAGGGGTCGCTATCTGCGTATCAGCTTCAGGGGTGATCTTCTTTCGAGGTACACCCTTTGTCCACTAGAGGGCTTTCTCTGGGCATGATTAAAGGCTCGCGTGCAGCTCCTCCTTTAACCACTAGGGGACGTCTGAAGAGAGGTCAGCCAAATTCTTCCTATTACCACGTACCTGCTGTGGCCACTGAGAGGCATGAACTCCCACCTGGTCATTAAATTGCAGGCTGTAACACACTGGGTATTCAGCTTGTGATAATAGGCAAGGATTGATGGCTATGCGTCCTTCTTCTGTGACACTCAAAACTGGAAGAAACTTGGGTCTCCAGCTTGATTGGGTGAAAGCTCCATTAGTGGTGGTATAGGCTTGATTGAATTAAATTATCAATTGTTGTGATGTGAAAAGAAAAGGAGAAAAAAATTTTTTCAAGGTGTCATGTGCAGATTGGCCACCAGGGGGCGCTGCTGCCCTGCTATTGGGGCTGGTTGTGCCCCTGTCTCTTTATTGTATTAACACCAGTTGAAATTCCAGGCATTCCTAAGGGGGGAGGGAGTGTGGCTTTATGACAGAGAGAGAGAGAGCTTAATGGTTTAATTGCTCTTCCTTGACGACCAGTTGCTAAGGTAAGTGAACAAAGGGACGGGAAGGGGCCCCTCTTTGAAGAAGAAGCGATCGGTGGTTGCTTGTTGATTTAAACCTTTAGTTTTAAATCCTTGTTGCATTAGGCAAGGTGGGAGACAAGCTTCAATCTTTCAAGGAGAGAAGAGTGCATAAGGCTCTGCCTGGACTCCAGAAGCAGCCCAAACAGTTCTTTTGTAAACGTAATAGCTCTGCAGGCAGTCTTCTGAAACACTCCTCCCACGTCCCCAAGCTTTGAAGTTGCTACCGGGGGGAAAAGGAGGGGGAAATCTGCCCACACTCTTTGATTTTAGAAATGCAGCCTTCACAGGCAAGAGTTTTGTTGTTTTAAAACTTGGCTTGCAGAGATGACAGTAAATAACAAGACAATGCATCTAGAACACACCTTCAGTCACTTCCAGTTACTTTCACATGCAAGAGAAGTTTGCTTGCTTCTTTAAAGTTTGAAGATCAGAGGAAAATTAATCTCATCAAATTTACTATTGCAGGAGCTCAGAGGAGAATTAATCTGTCAATTTACTATACTGTTTCTAGACAGGAAACATGCTTTTATTCCAGTCTTTAACAGATAGATAACTCAGAAGAACAACAGGTTTATTGCTTTATTCTGGGAATCCTAGACAAACTTACAGTTGGTAGAGGTCCTTCCAAAATAGGTCTCAGCAATCTGTTAGTTCCACAGGTAAATTGACATTAGATTTTCCCCTCTTCTCCCAAGCNATTATGGTGTCTGCAGCCGTGTGGCTGCATGAGATGGTCAAAGAACAAAGGCACTAACGCCAGGCTAGTGTCCAGGGATGCCTTTGAAGCTCCGCCCCCTGACCCTTGCTCCCTCCCCTTGCCCTGTTACATAGGGATACATAGAGTTATACAAGATACATAGAGTTATACAAGATAAATGGATCTATGATCCAGAACAGAGGATATTAACAGGAAAGCTGCATGGAAATTCATTTTTTTTAAAAAGCTTAATACTGAAATTTGAGACTTTAGTAACAAATCTTGAAAGCCACAGTCACCTGTGTGTCCCGCTCTTAAGTTTTTGGAAAGATCTATTGGACATTATTGTAGCAAAAGAGGCTCTTTAGATTTCTTGAGCTGATTCAGGGTGGCAGTTCTTATTTACTTTTGTGTATAAGAGAATCTTGTGTATTTGAAAACCAGAAATCATTGCCCTGAATTTCGGCTATAATCTAGGCTGGTTCACCATAGCAAGAATTAACTGAATTAATTGAGCAGAGAAGTTATTTTCAATTAGAAATGCTTTGTTCTTAGCTTTTCTTTCTTCTTAGGTCATTGAGTATCAGAAATTATTTAAAGGGTTATGTGTAGATCACCAAATAAGTAAAAACTGTTGGTAGATAAATAACATTTGAGAACTTACTCATGGTAAGCTAGTTGAAATGCAGCTGGGAAATAGAGCTAGGGAGGAATAAAGAATTCTCCATATCCCAAGGACATGAACTGGTTGCTTGAAAACTCCTTGCTTGAGTTTTGCTGCTGTAAATTATTAGCTCTCTTGTAACATTGAGTCATCCTTTTCTACCAGGCATTCCTTTGTCCTAGATGTCCAGGCATCATGGAAGAAGTGGACAAGATCCTGATACATTCCCTCCGCCTCTCTGGGACGTAAGGCCATCTTTATGTGTGCTGTGTGTATGCAGGAGGTTTGTTGGATGAGAATAGCAAGGAAGTGGTTTGATATGGGAGCTTTGTTTTTGCTTAAATACAAAGACACCTTTAAGTTTGGCTTGATGGATGATGACTTCATGGTCACATGAAGTGTTTTCTTTGCCATCACTTCTTACTAATCTACAGTCTTTGTGGTCTCCCATCTAAAGACAAACTAGGTCTCCATCTTCTTAATTTTTATGTAATGAGATGACATGCTGCTGCCTGTTTCAATTTTTGTGTTTTGGAACACAAAAACTCTGCAGGTGTCTAGAAAATCTAACTAGAGCTCTAATATCATGAGCTGTAATAAAGTCGAACCCGTGGAACAAAGAGCTGACTGAAATTATCCAGGAGATCTGATTTGCCATTGCTTTATGGAAAAGTTTCCTCTGAACTTTGGCAAAAATAAGCAATCAAGATTGCTTGTCCAAGGTGTCGCTCTGGTTTCTAGCCTTAGCTAGAACTTGGCTATCCTGCAGATATTCTGGCTATGTACCCAACTAGGTATTTCACTGCTTCTGAATGCTGTGTGGGAGGAAGCAACTGACAGTTGCTTAGCAATGATGAATAGCTTAATCATTGGCGTGCAAACCTTTATTGGCGATCCCATGATTACCTTTGAATAGCAATAATAATTAGCATTAAAAAGCAGATCCATAAGATTAATAGCCCCACTGATTGAAGGTAAACCCCAGTCAGGTATAGTGTTCCACTAAGAATTTGGAGACCATTTTATCTTTGCAATTCCAAGATTTATATTAAGTTCTTCCTATGTTGTCCTCGTATGCCTACTTGAAACATTTGGCTGGTGAGTCATGAGTTGTGCAAGCCTGCTAGAAAGCAATAAATCCAGCAAAATTTGAAATGGGCATGCAGACATTTAAAAGATGCTGAACCACAGTAGTCCTCAAAACAATCAACATTTTTGCAGAATCCCAGTGCTGTCACTATATTCTCTTTCAAACGAGAATCCATATTGATCTTTACTATCATTAAGCACTCAGTATTCCTGAAGTGCAGATGAGAGTCTAGGGGCCTGAGAAAAGTAGCAGCTTGGCTCACAGCTGTGGGCCCCACTGTTTAATTGATAAAGGCATGTCAGGGATTGTAACCTGACTTACTACACTGAATAAGCAGGGGCACTCTGAAGAAATTGTTAGCTATAGAAGTTACTCCTGTTCAGTTGCAGTGCAGCTATGGAGATGTGAAAACCAAGAGCCAAGAAAAATGCTTAAACATACACGGAAGGGCAATTGGTCCTCATTTTCCAGTTTTTCTTCCCTTAGTTTTCAGCCCTGTTACCTTTATTCAGCATCCTCCACAACTGGGCAGCTTGGATAGATAACTGACTGAGTGAAATTGTATTAAGATTCAACAGTACTAAAAGGTGCAGTGGTTGGCAGTCTGTCAGCTTATGCACATTACATTTTTTAGCTCAGAGGCCACCTTCGACTGTGATACTGAACAGACATGTGCTGGCCAATATAGTTTATGTTGCAGTTTAATAATTGGGTGTGAGAAGAAGTGCAGGCTTTCCTCTCCCAGCAAAGGAGAAGTAAAGGTGAATTCATACCTAGTATAATCCTTGCTCTACCATTCTCCCCTCCCCTTCCCACCTAGGGATATTCCAGAGGAGGTTCAGAGCATCCGTGAGTTCACTACCGAATTGATTGTTGAATCTGTGGTACGCTGCCTGCGGGTCATCAATCCGTCTGTCGGAGCAAATCTGAGCCATGTTCTCCCTCCAGGCATGTCTGCCCGTTTTCGGATAGGCATGAGCCTGGCCCAGGCTTGTCAGGTAAGTGGATCCTGATGCATGAAAGATGAAATATTGTTTCCTGAAGTAGTTCTTATTCTGAAAAATCAGCTGGTCTCTAGTACAGTAGGTTGCTCTTTTTAAACCTGAGGTCCTTGTTGTGTGGAATTGATATAAACTAGTCCTTCCTCTAGTATTATTTCCCATCAGATGTGTGGGGTAACAAAAGAATACCCTAAGATCAGAACTTTCAGATCAGGAACTAATAATAATTAGCACTCTTGTTTTTCAAACTTAGATGACAGAATTAAACTTAGGTGATTTAGATGAGGGAAGAGAAGGGGAACTCATCGAATTTGCAGATGACACTAAGTGGCAAGAGCAGTCAACACCCCAGAAGACAAGCTCAGGATCCAAAAAGATCTTGGCAGACTTGAACAATGGGTCCTGTCCAACAAAATGAAAGTTAATGTGGAGAAAAGCAAGGTTTTACTGGTCCCTTCCAGCTCTATTTTGATTGATTGAAACCCATGGCTGGTACTTCAAAGCTGATACGCAAAGAACCTTATTTCTAATCCTTGCTAATCCTGCTTCACTTTTCTGCCATCTAGGACTTGGGATATCAAGGGGAAGTTGGCTATCAGACATTCTTGTACAGCAATGAGCCTGAAATCCGACGCCTTCTCCTCTTCCTGGTAGAGAAGTTCCCACGAGATGCCTCAGAAGATGCCAACCAGCCTGTGGGTATGGAGGACTCGGGGTTTTAAAGGAAAATCAGGACACATAAAGGCCAAACCTACAAATTGTATTTGTGTGTTTAAACTGCTTTTCCTTGCAGGCAAGTCTGCCACTCTTCACAGAGCCATTGCTGCTACTATCAAGGGGCAACTGGCCATCCCATGGGTACCCCCTGCCTGCCGTACTCCTGGCTTGCAGCTTTTGCAGGTTAGTTTCCCCCTCCTCAGCTTATGCTGATAGCTTGATGCGCAAAATCTGGCACAGCACTTTTATTCCCAAGAACCAAAATGTTTAAAAGAAGTTTCTAATCCTCGTGAATCGTAAAGCTCCTTTGAAGAAATGCAGAGCCCCCGGCGACTCTTGAATCTTTTTCTTAACTCCCAGATCAGCCATCTTCTTTTCCCAGTATTTCTTAATTCATTTTTGCTTCACAACAATATTTCTGTTCTTGTGGATAATAGTTTCTCAAAGTCTACAACATCTCAGCTATAGGATTCTGAACAAAACATGCTGAGAGATATTAAATTAAGCAAACATGTATTCATTGATTTGCAAATGCAAGCAGAAAAGACAGGGATGTTCTCTCCTGGCGTGCACAGTCCACTGGGTAATTTGTTTTCCTCTCTCCTTCTGCTTTGATGCTTTATTTCTACATTTTTGTTTTCCAGCCTTAATTCTTTCATTTGTCCTTATACAACTTTTCTGGTCTTCTTGGGTTTTTCTTCTTTTTTTTTTTAAAGACAATTATTTGTTCTTCAGACCCTTTTTTCCTTTCATTCTTGCCAGGGTTCACGCTTAATGAAACAATTCCAAGCGCAACGATTGATCCTGCCACAGGAGTCAGACCCATTTATTGGGAAAGTATCACCAGGTGGGTTCTGCTTCTTCACTCAAGAAAAAGGAATACTGTTCTTGAGATTGAATTGTTCTCTTTGGTGTAGCCTATAGATTTTGTATCCTCCAAAGAAAACTTTTGTACAGCCGGGGAGATGGTTGTTTATGAAGTTCCATGCATGATGCTGTACAAATGAGAGGGAAAGAGTGCACCTCAAGGATTTTACAATTTTCAGACATAGGAGACAATAGGAGAAGATCAGGAAGATGGTCAGCAAAGTGAAATATTATTCTATATTCTCTGTAGTTACACAAACGTGGGTTTAGTGTGCAGTAAGTGCTGGATTGTGGAACTGAGAATTGTGGAAATTCCACATTTTTAAAAACAAACCCAGAACAAAACATGGACACTGCTCAGATAGCTTGTAGTTTTATCTGAGACTTCCAGTTTCCTGGGGTTCTTTGCTTAGTAGGTATTGGGTGCTTCTTATGTAATAGATATTCTTGTCTTGCCTTCTCAGTTATTAAAAAAAGAAATAGACTGAAATTTCCAGAATATTCACATAGGTAGTGTATGCATATTACTCTTGAGGCTCTCACACTGAAATATGACAAAGGTGTTTAAAAAACAACAACTTATCTCCCAGGAGAAGTTTGTAGAAACTTCTCACTTGTATACTTAATAGCCATTTGTCCACTTGGGATTTTGAAAGAAATACTAACCACTTTGAGTAGATGTGACTGGTGTTATTTTCTTCTCCCTAGAAAGGAGAGAATTCTTTGTCAAATTCCTGCCTCCTGTGTCAGCCCAGCTTCCTCAGCCTGCAACCTTGGTGCCATCCCTGTTGGAGCTTAATATGGCTGAGCTGAGTGCAGCACAAGAGTGGGACAGCGAGTGGAAGAGCCAGGGGCTTGGTTCCCGCATGACCCCAGAGGTGGGCAGTAAGGAGTGAATGGAAGCTACCTACCTACCACTTCATGTCCACTGGTGGTAGGATAACAGCAACTAGTAGTGATTCTCACATTTTTATCTCACAAAACCTCAGTGCCCTTACGGATGGCCTTATATGGAAGGAGGAACTGAGGCTGGAAGAAAGGTTTACCCAATTCAGCTTAACGTATTGAACTTATTTAGTAAGCCTGTGTGCTGCCTAACTCTCAATAACTTTGGATGGCTCACAACAATGAAGCACAAGAGAGAATCAATAAAATATGACAAGTGGAGCAGGCCAGATGGAGTGAAACAAGGGCAGTCCCTCCCCCTTGCCAAAAGCCTGGGTAAAGAATCAGGTCTTCACTGCTCTTCTGAACAGTAGCAGAGTAGGGACCATCCAAATCTCAGGCAGTGCTTCATTCCAGAGTATAGGTGGAGAGAGGGCACCCTTCCAAGGTCCCAATAGTTAAAATTGTTTAATCAAATGTACTAGGACAGTGGTGGCGAACCTATGGCACGGGTGCCAGAGGCGGCACTCAGAGCCCTCTCTGTGGGCACGCGTGCCATCGCCCCAGTCCTAGGCCTTCAGCTGGGTTTTATAAAACCTTTTCACTTTAGGTCTCCGCCACCATGTGCAAAAAAAAAAAAGGTTCAATCAGTCAATTTCAGCTTCTCGCAGGGAAAAAAAAGATCTTACAAAGTTGGAATTGATTGATTGAACTTTAGTCCCACCCAGTCTGCTGTTACCACCGCAGCCACGCCCAGCCAATGGGCCACACCCACCCGGCACTCGACGATGCATAAGTGGGTTTTGGGTTGCAGTTTGGGCACTCGGTCTCTAAAAGGTTCGCCATCACTGTACTAGGAGCATGCCAACCCTGCAAGGTTGAATCAACTGGGCAGATATTATGGGAGACAGGTGGTCCCTCAAGTAACCAGGCCCTGTGCTATGTAGGGCTTTAAAGGTAATGACCAGGACCTTGAATTGCACCCAGAAGCAAACTGACAAGCAGTGCAGCTTACAAAGCGGAGCTGTTACCTGGGCATGCTTAATACATCCTTGGCTTACTGCCCTTCTGAAGTAGGGAAGTCCAAATTCTCTTTTTCCTACCTGCTTTCAGAGGTTGCCCAAGTAGAAGAGAGGCCCATCTCTTCTCTTCTTTTTCTCAGATTGCACCTTTCCCTAAGTTCTTAATAATGCTTTTTCAGAGTATGCAGGATACCCTGCTAGATGTTGGATTTTCTATGCAGATAAATGTTCCATACCTGCATAGATAAGTGTCAGTGTTTTCTGTTACTTGATTTCCAGAACTCTCAATCTAACCAAAGTTTGAACCTCTGGGCTGGGAACCACCATCCATCAAACATTATTGAAGTGAACACTTTGGCAGCTTCCTTAATTGACTGTGCTGGTGAAGACTGCTGGGTGTTGCAGTTCAGCAATATTTGAAGGACGTAGCTACTCTGCTACTGCAGTAAAGGAATAAAATTAATGTGCAGCGAACACAGTGTGGGTGGTTGCTATTTCCAGGGATGCTGCTTATAACTTCCCACTCTTAATACTTTGGCACACACACCTGCCCCCCCTGTATTGCCCCTTTCTCAGGAATACCGCCAATGGAAGCACCAACGACTGCACCAACGACTTTTGGACCAGCTACGACAAGCTTCCCCTCGTGCTGGCTCATCTCAACAAGGGACAGCCAGCCGAGAGCTGCTACAGCTACTAGAGACATTCGGTGCTGGCCATGAGCAGGCTGGTGCGCTAGCCAAGGGCTCTCGCTTCACCCACACGCAACATTTGGCCTACAAGCAGGTATGAGGGAAAATATTTGATTTTAATTTGAAGTGGGGAAATTAGGATTTTAAACCAGGGTACGCGTGAGAGAGCTGCTGTTTTGTTCTGGGTAGATCAGTGTGACTTGAATTCTTCAGTAGACATCAGTTGGAGAAGTCTATTGGTCAAAGTAATGTTGGTTGGGAAGGACAGAAGAAGTAAAATACCTGAAGACCTTCCATTTCCATTCTCCCCCAACAGGATGCAGAAATCCCAACACAGGTGGAGACTTTGCCAAACTCTCGGACATCAGAACAGGTAAATATGGGCAGTTTAAGATGTATGGGGGGGATTCACCCCATTTTGTTAGCTCATTCTACGCATATTTTGGAAAAGGATTGCTTACATATTATAGGATGTTTCAGAAGAGCAGGTTGGACAGCAAATTTTAATTGGATGGCCTGCTATGACTTTTTGGCTTCTCCTACCATTCACTGCATAGAACTTTAGTAGGTATCATTCACTATTGACCACAACTTGTTTTGCATCTTAATATTCTATTCAAAGGTGCTCCATTTTCAGGTTTGTGCACTGCTTGCCTTAAATTGCTGATTTCACACTTAGTTACCAAACTCAGGGAGTGTCTCTCCTCTTCAGAAGCTTTAATTTATGCAGACTTCAGATACAAAACAGAAACTCTTCTGCAGAATTTTAAAATGGTGGTGGTGGTGATGGTGGAGGTGGAGGTGTTGCTTAGTCCTGAAAGCAAATGTATAACATTGTGGCTGCAGGAAAGGCTCCCTAATGACACAAAGAGAGATCCTGCTAAATGCTTTGAAGCGCCATTCCGAATGCATATGGCTTTTAAAATGTACTCTTGGCTTTCCTTATTCCAAAGGTTTGGAGCACAAATAACATGAAACCACGAAGCTTTCAGCAAAAGTGAATAGAAGATCTGACCCTATATTACGTTAACAGTACAGCCCCTGCTCCTCTGCTGACTGTACCCTATAAGCCAATCTAAACTCTTATGATAGACTGCAGCTAAAGATAGTTACAAAATTGGGGGAGGGAGACGAAAGAAATGTGTTGGAAGACACTGGCTGCAATCTCCAAAGCTTCTTGGGCCCCAGCTGACTTATTCCCCGAGTCTCTGATTGCTTGCTGTCCTATGAATCTTAGCTTCCCTTTGGGTAGTTTATGTCCAAGGGAAAAATAGGGAGCCCGGTTACACAAAATCAGTTTCTTACATAAAGCTGTTTAAGGCCTATGATACCCACTGACAGAGTATAAATTGTCTGTTTTACAGAACACAGACAAGAATAAGAATAGAATGTCTGAACAGAGAATTCCAGCACTTCGAAACCATTGTTTTCAATGAATATCTTTTTGATTTCTTTCCTCTTTTTTTTTTTATTCTCAGGAGTTCCGGGAAAGCCAGGCAGCAGAACTAGAAAATATGGAAAGTGAATTGAGTCATCTCATAGCACAGATTGAGGAACTGGAGGGCCAAATGTCCACACTGGGGCTGACCCTCACACAGGTGAGAACTGAGCAATGTTATTGTCCCCTGGGTGGACCATACTAACTCAAAGGAAGAATTGTCAAGTGTCCTTTGTACCCCAAGACCTTGCAGCAGGGAAAAGGCTAGTGGATGGGCGCTGGATTTTAGTAAAACCTGTGATGCAGGATGACAATGGAATGATTTAGGGAGACTTTGTGGGGAAATGTTCCACTTCCTATGGAAATCCTTCTGAAACAAATGGGATCGTGCAAGAACATAGTGGGATTTTCCAGGGGTTTTGTTGTGTCATGTTACTGTGCTATCTGGGCTTCCTCCAAGAGTTTTGTTTTGAGAGGAATCTATTCCTCCCTCAGGTGGAAGGGGAAGTACGGCAGCAGCAGATGGGAGTGACGGAGCAGGAACAGGTCCTGCGTGTGAAAGGACGCACCGTGGAACTGTTGCCTGATGCTGAGAACAACATGGCCAAGTTACAGGTAACAACAGGAGGTGGGGAAGTGATAGAGGAGTTGGACTGAAAAAGGGAAAACAGTCCTTGGAAGTGCAAATAGTCAGGAATGAAAAAGATATAATGAAAAGTGGAAATGGTTCTAAAATAATGGTAGACTTAATGGAGCCATTGGAAAGGGAGTCAAAACTTTTTCTATGGCTTGCTCACAGTGGCTGTACTAAAGGGCAAACAATTGATAGATATGGATTGTAGAGAATGTGGAAGAAAAGGTTGTCCTTGTAGGTGGAATGGGGGAAGGGAGCGCATCGATCATGTTTGGAACAAACTTAAGATGAGTTTGCTACAACCTTCCTAGTTTGTTATTCTTAGTGTTTCTAGCTGGCCATTCCAAAGAGTGGGACTGTCCACTTGAAGAGAATAGAATGTTTAACCTTTCCCTATAAATTGTGGAGGTAAAAGAGCTTTAGTGCATGCAGACAAGCAGCGTATCTCTGTTACTTTCCCTGCTCCGCTATAAATGGAAGAAGACATAATACAGCAAATATATCTGGATGGGAGGAGATCTTGGTGGGACTATGAATCCCAACACCTTGTTTCTTCCTTCAGGTGCTGGTTGAGAGTAGTGCACAAAGAGTCATCCAGCTGGCGGCCCAATGGGAGAAACACCGAGTACCGCTCATCCAGGAGTTCCGAGAACTGAAGGCTCTCCATGATTCCAAGGAGGTGATGCAAGGAAAGGGGTGTGAGGGAAACCCTTCTTCTTCAGAAGAGAGACTTGGTGGTGATGATGCCAACCTGCTGATGATACTGACCCTCCCCTCCCCTTTCAGCTGGAATCATCACAGCGCTTGTTGGAGATCAGGGAGCTGCACGAGCGGATCCGATTGGCCGCTGATGAGGCTAAGCGCAAGGATGACCTCTATAAACAACTGGTTGGTGATGTGTTTGGCTGGTTTGCTGCACTTGGATCCTTGCAAAAAGATAGTTTGCCATACATAGGAAAGAGATTGGGGAAATGGTTCCTTCCAACACTGATTGTTTAGAGATGACAGTTAGAATCCTTCCACCTAGATTACTGCTTCCAGGTCTTTGTAATTAGGGCATATTAGCTAATGATTGTTCTAATTTTTGTAATTAGGGAGATTACAAAATATTTGGTATGGGTGAAAATATATTAGATAGAGTCTAATAAATATTATTAATTGTAAAAAAATGATTTGCTAGGATACAGTACTATTCATACCTGATAACGCTGCTTGCCCAATATAGCTACATTTTAAATATCCTAAGGTTCAAGTTCTGCTCAGCGAAATTGTGATACTGTACTGTGTGAAGAATACCTAATTTCTTCAAAACAACAAAACAACGCTTGTGCTCCTCTGCATATTTTCTCTCCATGTACAGCTTGTAGAGGTGGAATCTCTTCCCAAAGATATATCTCGCTCTGCCTATACCCAGCGCATCCTGGAGATTGTTGGAAATATCTGTAAACAGAAGGAAGAGATCACAAAGGTAAAGCCCTCAGATGCCTGTACCTGGGAAGTGTTGTCTCCAGTGTCAAATATGTGTGCCGTAAATCCACTATACAGGTAGTTCTTGACTTACAACCAGAATTGGGACCAGACTTTCCATTGCTAAACAAGGGGTTTTTTAAGTGAGTTGTGCCTGATTTTACAACCTTTTTTGCCATGTTGTTCAGCAAATCACTGCAGTCGTTAAGTGAATTTGGCTTCCCCCGTTGACTTTGCTTGTTGGAAGCCAGCTGGGATAGTTACAAATGACCATCATATGACCCCCAGAATGCTGCCACCTTTTTAAATACATGCCAATTGCCCAGTGCCTGGATTTTGACCACATGACCATGGGGTTGTTGTGACACTAGCACTTATAGCAATAGCACTTAGACTTATATACCGCTATAGTGCTTTACAGCTCTCTCTAAGGGTTTTACGGAGTCAATGTATTGCCCCCAACAATCTGGGTCCTCATTTTACCAACCTCGGAAGGATGGAAGGCTGAGTTAGCCTTGAGTCGGTGAGACTTGAACTGCCAAACTGCTGACAGTTGGCAGTCAGCAGAATTAGCCTGCAATACTGCATTCTAACCACTGCGCCACCTCTTCTCTGTTGTAAGTCACTTTCTTCAGTGCTTTATAACTTCAGACAGTTGCTAAACCACTAGTTGTAACTCAAGGACTACCTATAATATATTTAGGGTTGGTTGCAACTGGGAGAACATATTGTCAACTAAGTGATCTTCCTGTCACTTGGATCCTCGAGCACTATACTGTAATTCCCACATTCATCTCTCATGCTGCCTGGGGAATTCTGGGAGTTGAAGTCCAGTCATCTTAAAGTTGCTGAGGTTGAGAAACACTGGTCTAAGCAGTTTCGTTGTGGACTAAGATCAGGAGAAAGGAATCAGAAATTCCTGCCAAGAGATTATTACAGTAACCTAATCATAAATTGATCAAACTCGTGAACCAAAAAGGCCAACCTTGCAGCATGTTTTATTCTGCATTTACTATGCCAACAACTATCTTCTTTTGGGTGGTCACCTGTTGGTCAGCCCAATCTAGAAATAAGGATGGTAAAATGAGTCCTTAGTAACTACCTGCTTCCTGTACATTGCTATAAATTTTACTGCCTAAACTAATGAACATTTTAGGAATGCTATATAGAAGTCTTTCAGAAACAATAGCTCTTGGATGCAAGTGGAAATTGTGTTATGCCAGCAGAGAGGGGAATACTGGATCTTAAAAGGTTTTTATAGGGGTACTCTATTTTCTTAGATTTAAGAGCCATGCTCTTAACAGTCGGTGACAATAGGACACAAAGTATACTTGATTTTTTTGTTGAGGAGGGGATAAAAATTCTCCTTTAAAATTACCCCAGTTTTAAAACAAAACATATTATTGGAAACATTTACTCTTGAGGGTCTACAAAGGATGTGCTGATGAATTGCAGATATGGATTGCTGGTTTGTTGTTGTTGTTTTTGCCCTCTAGCATGCCTTTTATTCAACATATGACTTCAGCCAGATGCTGAAGTGCTGAGCTGCCACGAGAACAGCATATTTGACACACTGAAAGGGCCCAGCAAGGGAGGGTACAGAATCTGTTCGGGTTTCTTGCAATGCCATCCCTTTGCATTTTAACACTGAGCTGATTTTAAAAGGCAATTTTTATTCTCTCCATACACACACACCACCCCCAAATCTTAATCATGTCAAATCTACAGATATGCGCCACTACAATTGTCAAATTCTTTCTCCGCCAGGTTTGACTTGGCACCAATTTTCTTCAATGTCAGCATTACTGAAGACATACCTATACAGGTTTTTCTTTCCTGTATTGTCATTTTGTGTGTTGCTGTCATTTATATTAAGCTGTTTCACCAGTTATAACTTCTTCCATTGGATATGGTTTTATTTGCTTGTTTTACTATAACCACTTTAGAATGACTGAAGTGAGTAACAGTGCAGTACTGATAAGGCATAAAGCATATCACCCCCATATCTGCCTCCCTTAGAGGTAACAGGCAAAGAAACAGGCATATGGATAATGCCCAGCTATGTGCAGGCGGTTTCCAATTCCTTCTGTGCAAAAACTCATTGTGGTCTGACTCTTCTTCACTTTGGCTGAGTCCAGTGTTTATGATAAATGATTTTCTCAATATCTTTCATTTCACCTGGCTGGGTTCCAAGAGGAATGTATGAAAATCTCTTTGTAGGTTTTACAACTACTCCGTCGCTTCTATTGGCAAGAAGTATAGGACAGGCATGGGTGCTGAGAAAGTGCCAGGCTTAAGTGTCCACTCTCTTGTGTTGCTCACAGGTGATTTGGGTTTAATCACATTCTCACAGCCCAAAAGAGCCCACAGGAGTGGTAAAATGTTAGCACTTCAGGATAGATCAGACAAGGAATCCAATATCATGTAGACCCATGCCATCTTTTAACTGTAAAACTATAGTAGTATCAAGGCTCCACCCCCACCCCCCCAAAAAAAACCTCCACACTGAGGTTCCTCTAACCCAGTGTTTCTCAACCTTGACAATTTTAAGGCATGTGGACTTCAACTCCCAGAATTCCACAGCCAGCATTGCTGGCTGTGGAATTCTGGGAGTTGAAGTCCACATGCCTTAAAATTGTCAAGGTTGAGAAACAGTGCTCTAACCATTTCCTGCTCCTCATGTATAGATAAAAATCTTGCCAAAATAAGCAAACTACTTGCATCATTAAAGATATACCTTGAGAACTCCTAGGGAATTATCTCTCTTCCTTCCAACCAAACTGTCTAAACTTCACTGTCTTTTGCTCCTCTTGAATGCAACAGAGCCCTCAATCTGTGCCTGTCTATATTGAACAAAGGCTATTCCAGTGAGCTTTAATGATCAGGAAGGCCCTTCACCTAACAGTGTTTACAATAATTGCTGCTATTATTATAGCATTGTTCAAAGATTTCTTACTGGCAATTAGTAAATGTGTTAATTCCTCATTTGCAAAACTTTGCTGCAGGTTTAATGTGTGGCTATTTGCTTTTCCTTTCCAAGATCTTACATGACACCAAGGAGCTCCAAAAGGAGATTAATAGCCTTGCTGGGAAGCTAGACCGGACTTTCGCTGTCACCGATGAACTGGTTTTTAAGGTAATGGCTGGGGATCAGAAAAGGGTAGGAGGGCACTGAAGCAGCACTTTGAAGAATTTCTTCCCCTTGTCTCTTTCCACAGGATGCCAAGCGGGATGAAGCTGTGAGGAAGGCGTATAAGTATTTGGCAGCTTTGCATGAGGTGAGAGGTTTTCTATCACAATAATATGCAGTAGAGTATGTGTGTGAGAGAAATATATTATTTTTATGCTGCCTTTTAAAGGGAAAATAATCAGAAGCCAAAAACAATACAAAGCTAACTTTAGAATATTAGAACTACAATGGAAACAGTAGAAGGAATGGAGATAAGTCTTAGTGCCTTTTGACATTGAGAAGAGAAATCCCTGTAAGAGAACAGCAGCTTATTTCCTAGAAAGGCACAAAGGGGGAACAAAGGGCATAATGGATAGAGGTACCTTTCTTCTCTGATATCCTTCTTTTTATCTTCCCTACACTCCTTTTTCCCCTTCCTTTCTATCTTTCAAACTCTCTCTTCAGTTTTCCTCCTGGAGGTTGCTAGGGAAGGGTCTGTTATCTTTTAGAGAGCACCAAATGGCTTGCTTGTAAAAGGTACTTGAAAATAAGCCAAGGGCCACAGGTTGCCATGCTCATGCCATTCCTCCAGGAAAGTCCTGCCACTGTTTGAAGACAATGCAGAAGAGGTGTCTTGGCTATGGGCCATACAAGTGAACCATCTGGGAGGGTTGAACAATGAGGCCAGCAGTCCCTAGCATAGTCTGGCTGCAAGCATTAAGGCTTAAAGCCAGGATCTTGATTTGAGCCCAGTAAATACTTTGCAACTGGGTATTTCAGGACTGATATATTGGAATTTTTATACTGAGTACTGTTTAGCATCCAGGTGGGGATGCTTTGCATATCAGTCATATTTCTGGACAGCTTGAAAGATAGTCCTACGAAACACTACACACAATCACGGTATGAGGGCAGATATGTGATGTGGCTATATAATCTTATAAGGATACTTCTCATACGTGCCCTTTGATAAAAGTTAACTTGTCATATATCCAAGATGGTCCACATTGCAATATATCTACTTGGGACCCTTCCCAGCTGAAGCTGCCATTTCTGCCGCCCTTAGAATTGCAGTCAGCTGATCCAGACTATTGAGGACACGGGTACCATCTTGCGAGAAATCCGGGATCTTGAGGAACAAGTGAGTCTGACTTGAAATACAGGTGGCGGAAGGAAACCACTATGGCTTTTGCACAGTTATCACTCTTTGTATATATTTGAAATTAGTTAGTTTCAGTGTATGGCTAGCTGTTCGTTCCATTCCTTGAAATAAAATAGCTATTAAACAATTGTTCTTTTGTGTAGAGATAGCTGCCCCTCTGCCTTCCTGATAGATTTCTCATGCTGCTCTATCCCTCCTTCCTCATTGTTTTGTGAGAGAATATGTGTGAAAGCCCCTCTAAACTCTGTATAAAATATGATGAATTTCACTAATAATTTGTGTTGCTTTCTGATTCTGCAATCCCCTAATACGTTCAGCTAAAATTGGGAATAACATCCAATATCTGTGGTTATTTTTTAATGAAAAGCCCAGTCTCATTATAGAGGCAGCTATTAAAAAGCCAGAATCGCCCTAGATCAGAAGATTGACCTCGACTGCCTGCTTGGTTTCATTTTTCTCTTCATTAAGCAGGAATAAGATTATGACTGTAGGAATTGGAGGTTCTGTCTTTATATCTTATAGTGTATATTGTCTGCTTTTTGAGTAAGTAAGTTTCCTATACAACAATGCCTATTAATTCTTTTATGTTTGTCTATTGTAGACAGTCTCAGACATTTTAGGTTCATGGCACCCTTAGCAGTTCCAGATCGGGTGCTGAGTTGCCCCAGGGCATCACAATAAATTCATTAATAGATCCATTTATTAAGCGGTAAAATATCCCACAGTGCCCTGTGAGTTTGCTTTGTGATGCCATGTGGTGCACAGTTTGGGAACCTCAAATGTAAGGTTTAGGTAAGGGTTCTTAACATAACCTGATTTAGCAAAAAAAAACCAAACCCACAAATCTTAGGAATAAAAGTGAAATCAGGTTTTTTTTAATAATTTTGTTAACCCTTAATTAGAAAAGCAGAAGTAGAGGAAGCACTATTTTTTTTCCCTGATAAGCATTTGCAATTTTAGATACATGATTAGCCTGGCAATATCACAGCAGACCTATAAGGTCACCAAAATAATCAACACCATCCTCCTGAATAGTTTGGAAATGCTGGTGCTGCCACTTGGATATTTAACCATTCTGTTATGGCAGCACTTGACAGCCAAAGATAATCATGCCATAAAAATAAAATTTAAATGAAGTTCCCCCACCAACTAAAAGGTTTTCAAAATATTTTCTATATATCCCTATCTCTTTTACGGTCAAAGAAAGCTGTAATAATTAAGGATGAAAATATAATTTTAGAAAAGGTGTCTGCTGGTGTGAAAGTGATACTTTGGGAACCGAATGCCATTATTTTCAATCTTTTTTCTCTGTTTTTGATGGATTAATTCAGCATGATGGATTGCAGAGTGTGCGGCCATGCCTCCTGTCTAAAATAATGGTCCCATTTCTTTGTTTCCCCTTTCCAGATTGAGAGTGAAACCAGCAAGAAAACCCTGAGCAATTTGGAGAGGATCCTTGGAGATTATCGGGCCATAAAGCAGGAAAATATATCACTGCTCAGCCGTTCCCGAGAGACATGAAGATCCCATCTTGATACGCAATTCTAGATGGTTCAAGGGCCCAACCAACCTCATTTCATTAAGACTCTACTGTGCCTCTAGCCAGAAAAAGTGGAGAGAGTGAGCAGGGCTCATTCTTCCAGGCTCTGCAAAAACCCAGTCAAAATGCAGCACATTTCGGGCACAATGTAGAAGCCTTTGTGTCTATATTAGGGAAACAGATATGCAATGGGGACATTCTTTCCTCCATTTATTATTTCAAACAAGGCCCTTGTTCCTTTTCTCCTAAAAACACAATAAAATCCCCCCTTTTCCCTTTTCTTTATTCAGAATACTAGGACTGCTGCTGTGAATTAACACAACGCTGCAGTGCGTGACCGGTTTAGGCTGTCTCTACTTCAAAATGTTCTGCCTCCAAATTTGATGCTTCTGCATCCATATAGCTTGGAAACAAGGTCTTGAACACTGCTGTCTTTGTGTGTGATGGGGGAGAGTCAGCTCAGCTCACAGGGGTTCCTGGGAAACCAGAAAAGTGGGAAGACGTGTTCTTGGCTGACCAGTGGGGTCGAATGGTGCAACAGAACCACCTATGCCTTGGTTGAGCAGAACTGGGTATGGATAAGTAGCACAACGCTGGCTCCTTTTCTTTTGATACTCAAGTTCATCCACTGTCCAGACAGCTCCCTTGACATTCTCCACTCGCACAAAGCATTTGTGCAAGCTCAGATTGTGTCGAATAGCATTCTGTGGATTGAAGAAGGACAATGATGGTTAAACTCGCATTCTTCAAGCCAGAGTCTTCATTCAGGTTGACTTCCAAAATATCTCACCTTTCCCATGCTTTCAACAGGTAGATACCCCAATATTCTTTTTACAGTCTGGTCTTAATGCTCCTTTATTTGCTTTTCAACCCCTTAATTTTGATCTTAACTTGTTCTGAACTTAATTTCTAAAGCAAATCATCTATAAATTGTTAGCAAGAATACGTTTAGGGTCTATTACAGAACTAGATAACATTCTATAACAGCAGCTGCCTCTTACCAAATCAGATGGTTAGTCTCCCTATCCCCAGTATGCCCCATTTGGATTGATTATAGTCGTTTAAAGCAAAACATTTATTTATTTATT
>NW_015386453.1:762805-781030 GCF_001527695.2 Protobothrops mucrosquamatus | reverse complement strand
CGGCAGCCACAGCCACTCGGTCTTGGAAGGGTTGAGCCTGAGTCTGTTCCTCCCCATCCAGACCCTTACGGCCTCCAGGCAACGGGTCATCACGTCAAGGGCATCGTTGGGGTGGCCTGGGGTGGAGATGGCTTTGCTTTCCAGGGATGCTGTCTAAGACTCTGGTATCTAGCACCATTTGCATGCAAATGAGATGTTTCACTCTTACATAGGGTGGAATCAATTATCTTCACTAATTCTGAAGTTTTTTCTGTATAGTTCTAAGTTGTGCCCAATTGTTTCGGGGTATTCCTTCCTCGTATTTTATATTCAATTTCCAACTTTATTTTTTATTTTTATTTATTTATTTATTTCACTTGTATGCCAGAGATCTTGCCTAGAAGTGACTTACACTGATCATAATCAATTAGGTGTGTTTCTGTGATTTGTTTATATTTTGAACTGAAATACTTAGGAGAGGCTTATTTCCAAATTCTGAAGTTAATTCGGGCACGTTTCTTTCTCTTTTCTGTTACTTGGGTTTTTCCTGCCAATTTCATATGGAAGCACCTCTTTTCCCACAAACTTCAGTTTCATCTTTCCTCTTTTGAGTTCAAACCTGAGATCAGCTCACCTTCCAGGTAGGAGTGTTGTGTCTGAAGTAGCCAAAATTGTTGAACCAACGATAAATTTCACTCAGGCTGAGTTGTTTCTTGGGAGATTCTAGAATGGCCTGCAAATCATAGCATCAGTACTTCATAGCATACCTCTTTATTGAAAGGGACATTGGTGTGTTTGTGTACAAAGGAAAACCAGCAGCCTCTTTGTCCCAATATTATTTGTATCACCCCCAAACAACCTGTTTAAAGAGAGTTTTGCAGTTCCGTAACACACCTGAAGCTGCTGCTTACAAAAATAGATATTGGTAAAATGGGACTTTTTTAAATACAGAGAATACGTATTTGTGGATATGGGATACTGCTGTAGCTAGGAAGAGAAAATGTGTATGGTAAGAGCATAAGGGGGAAACAGCATCATTTGCAAGTGCATTCAGTACTCTAAGGAAGTAGGATTGGAGGAGAATGAGCTTGCAAAAGTATGCATCCTGTTTTAAAATAGTCATAGTCAAAATTGCTATTTGTGTGAAGTTGGCATATTTTGCAATAACTTACCCAACAAATCAGGGCAGCATATGTGAAGGGTGGGCGGGTTGTGGTATGCCGGTAATAGTCCATGCTGGGGGTTTTCACTGTGATAACAAAAGTAATTACTCAGGCAATCTTCTACTTTCTGGAGTCTTCCGGTCCTATTTCCTTTCTGCTTTCTTGAAGGTATTTGCTTTCTAAATATTAGAACTCTGATACTGTTTCTATAGATGTAAAAGCTGACTCTGACAACTTGTAGCAAGTCTTCCAAGTACAGCAAATAAAAATTCACTACAGTATAAATCCAGAAGCTGCTGGTTAGCTCCCTATTGGCTCTAACCATCATGCTGAGCAGTCTCATAAAGCACAGCAACCTGTTTATCAAGGGACTTAAGCTGTTAAGTGGCACTGCCTCTATATATTAAGCAAATAAATGATTCTTATTTGTATAAAGTAAAGGCCTAGAACATAGGCTGTATTTCACTTTGTCAGAGTATAGCTGAAACTAGAATTCTGAAGCAGAATTTAGAATGTAGGTCTAGCTGTTCCCACTCAAAATGGCTCAACTTCCACCCACACCATTCTGCTTTTTTTATGCTCACTCTTCAGCCTTACGCATCCCAGGTGGGTTTTTGTAATTGTCCTCCTGTTCTAGACAAAGAGCAGAACTTGATCCTTCATCCTGATGCAAACTCCTGTAATCTTAACATTTGAAATTTAGAAATTGAGCCTGCTTCCACGCTCCCACAATGCACTTCTCACCTGAATTGCTGTTTACCCTGTGGTGGTTGGAAACACAGATGTCATTCACAAGTTCACTCCTTGGCCCTTTGGTCTGTGGTGAGAAGATGAGCCCTGACCCGTATGGAAAGTGTGAATGGGAGGTTAATGCTAGCTCTGCCCTCATAACAGCCAGTTTCTGCTTTTCTTGTGCCAGCTGCATCACAGAACAAAGATGGGAAAACTACAGTCAGTTTCTAGATGAATCATTCAACTTTATTGAGAATATGCAGGAAACATCATGCATATTCCCATTTATCATGTTATCTGGCCCCATATTATAGGAAAATTCTTCATATAGTTAACAATGATGGAGCCCAGAGCTTGGGAATATAAGGATGTCTTTAAATTGTGCCTCTGCCTTCATTTGTATTTGCAGTTATTCCATTCTATTCTTCTTTCCAACTTTTTAGGGATTGAACAATAAGTGTAAACACATTTAAACTATATTTGGCTATTTGGGGGGTTCTTGCTTTGAGGTTTTTCCCCATTTGAAAGTGATAGGTTTGCAAACTTAAGGGTTGCCCTGAAATTGTTAACAATACCTCTTGTTACTATGTTTGGTTATGGAAGTAACATAACACGGGGAACTCAATTTGATTTAGATCAGCAGTTCTCAATCTATGGGTCGCGCGACCCCATTTGGGGTCGATCGACCATTTCACGGGGGTCGCCAAGCAAGGCTGTCCGCCATTTTTTTTCCCCTTTTCCGGCAGGTGCCTTACCTCCCTTGAGCTGGGCCAGCTGGTGGTCGGCCTGCTCCGTCTCTGCCGCTTGCCAGCTATGCCTCGGCCAGCGCAGGGGGCGGAACCACGCATGTGCGGCGCTCCCGGGCAGGGAAAGTCCTCAACTTACGACCGGTTGGGTAGTCCTTGACCTACGACCAGTTTAGTCCTCGACTTATGGCCGGTTTAGTCCTCGACTTACAACCGGTTGGGGGTCACGGCATTAAAAAGGTTGAGAACCACTAATTTAGATCATCTTGAGTATTTCAGTTTTATGGGCTTTATCTCCCAGAATCCCCCAACTAGCATAGCCATAGCTAAGAACTGTGGGAGATGATCTAGGCTGGGTGCAGTTAGATTAGTCAGTGGAATGTGATTTCCTCTAAGCATGTCCCTTTCTGCCAAGATTACACTCACCCGATCTTCTAATTTGCGCACCAACTCCTCTTGCAGTTGCCACTCAGTATTATCTGCTCGGCATTCCCTGTATGTGACTCTGCAAACGACAATAGCCACAGGCCATTTTAGTCGTATCACCCAACTACCACTTTTTTCAAACCTTATATTGATCACTGACCCTCAAAGTTCCTTTTTTTTTGTCATTCTCTGGTGGTGTTTCACTGTTGAGTCATCTGTGTACATTAGGCAGGATGGAGCACTGTAATAGCGACTTCGTGCAGAATACAGACAGCTTGATTGCATTCAACGTTAGGCACGCGAAACTGAAACTACTATCCTATGATTGCTTCTAATCAGTGCCAGCTTCAAGACAGTGAGAATCCTGAAGAAGCAGTAAAGCAAAATTTTGTTTTGCTTGGTGGGTGTAAATGATTACATTCAACCTAGAATCTTCCTTCCATCCACTGAATACAGAAACAGGAGTTGCCAGAGTCATCACCTTTCCCTTCAAAGTTGATAGTACAAGGATTTCAGGAAGAAGGAGAAGCTGAGAAATTCAGAAGCAATTCTGAAAGAGTTGGGCTCTTTTTTTGTGGTAATGGTTCATCAGAACTGGGATTAGAGCTCTGTGTGTTAACCTGTAGTGAATTCGTAAGATTGCAATTATGATTTAGAGGTGGAATCTAACTGAAATTAAAAGAACATGATTTGAGGCTGGAAACAGAAGCTTTCTTCCATCTTTCCCAATTAAATGCATGTGCTGCAAATCTGTGTAGTTATTAAAATAATAGAGCAGAAATGCAGAAGTGTGAAATTCTAATAGACAGGTAAGATTGTCAGCAGCTGTTAAGAACTGCTTTTGCTATTGTTCAAATTAGATTGCAAAAAAAAGGTGCTTTATAAAAATAGCCATTCTATGCATTTAAACCTGATACTACAGGTAGTCCTCAACCTACGATCACAACTGAGGCCAAAAATTTTGTTGCTAATTGAGACAACCATTAAGTGAATTTTGCTCTATATTGTGTCCTTTCTTGCCACAATTGTTGAATCACTACAGTTGCTAAGTTAGTAACACGGTTGTGAGGTGTATCTGGCTTCCCCATTAACTTTGCTTGTTAGGTCGCAAAAGGTGATCACATGACCCGGGGACACAGCAATTGTCATAAATATGAGTTAATTGCCAAGCATCTGAATTTTGCTCACGTAACCATGGAGATGCTACAATGGTCGTAAGTGTGAAAAATGGTCATAAGTCTCTTTTTTTCAGTGCTATTGTAACTGAACCGTCACTAAATGAAGTGTTGTACATCAAGAGCTACCTATACAGTAGTTAATGTTGCTAGTTCCTAATATTCTGTCCCTGAACCTCAAGGACAGGGACTGGGAACTAGAGAACTTGGAGCTTTGGATGGGGCACCATGGTAACAATGTTTGCTTGGCTCAAAGAGGGATCTGGCTGAATGTGGCAGTTCAGGAATTGAGCCTATTTGGACCCAGAGCAGAGCGAAAAGCCACCCAAGCCAAGGAGAATGCCCCATTCACTGCACAATTTGAGTTATTTTGATCAGTCTGAAAACAGTCCATAATTTGCACCCTAAGGCCAACATTTTCACCTAAAAGACTGTCCTTGTTATCCATGAGCAGGGAAGAGGGGCCACACCAGGCTGGCAGAATCTGATGGGAGAAGAATGAAACTAGGGCAGAATCTGGCAAGTAATAACAGCCCAATACCATCCGGATATTTTTCAGACAGTATCTTTTAGCTCAGGCTGTCTCAACATAGTTTCATTTGTTCAACCATACTGGCTGGTTAGCATCCTAAAAATGTTTAGAATTTATCCCCAGCAACTTTTTTTTAACAAGCAATATATGCCTTTCTTGTGTTTGTGATATGGGGCCAACATAGTGCCATGTTACTAATGAATGTAAGTAGGAAATGAATACACGTGAAGCAATAAACTCGGCTCTCCAAATCCGGTTATCTATACATGAAAAGTTTTGCATATAATTGGAGAACTTGTTTATGCAGCTGTCGAGCCTATGTGCAACATGTTCATTATTTTATTTTATTAAATTATAAAGTCCCAACTCTTCTAAAGCTTCGATGATATAAAATATCATTTAAAATCCTAACCCTGAGGGGGGGAAAACCCACAATTAAAACAACAACAACAATGAAACACACATGGTATAGGGTTTCCTGCCTGAGCAGGGGGTTGGACTAGATGACCTCCAAGGTCCCTTCCAACTTTATTATTATTATTATTATTATTATTATTATTATTATTATTATTATATAGGACCCAATACACACTCTAATACAAGGTCTGAGGAAGAGCTTGGTTTTCAGAAGCATGGCCAGGGTAAGGCCAGATATATCTTGAGGGGTGGGTGTTGTTCTAGAGCAGGGGTAGGCAACTGTGACTGGCTCAGGAATTCTGGGAGTTGAAGTCCACGAGTCATAAAAGAGCCAAGGTTGCCTATCCCTGTTCTAGAGGGAGGTGCTATGAGAAAGAAGGCAAGCTTCCTAGTTGCCACTGGGTGGTACTCCTTAATGGATGCGACCTGGAGCATTCCAACTCTGCCTAATCCTAGAGTCCAAACAGAAACCGCTGAAGACTGATGGTCCTTTAGATTTCCATCCATACAAGGGTTGTGCAGACAATTTTTGAGTCATTTGCTCCATTCTAGCCTCTTTCAAATGTGTTGGATCACATCTCTCAGAATTCTCTCCCTGTGTTTTGGATGAGAATTCTGAAAGCTGTAATGAAACTGCAGATGTGGCTTTGGTAGCTGGGCTAGTTGCCTTAATTCCGTGTCCTGCCTCTACAGCATGTTAGTGTACATTAAGTAATTGTGTGATATGTGAATGAACAGGTAGAACTAGTATGTGAACACCAATGTAGAACTCTCTATTAAGTAAGCTGAATACAGACATGGTCAAACACTTTTTTTTCCTGCCAGAGGACAAGATAAAATCACCACAGAGAGATCACTTTCCCTGTACCGAAGCAAGTAAACTGAAAACTGAATATTGGGTACTGACAATGGGCCTTTCAGTTTTGACTCCTGGCAACTACCTGGACTAATGGCTGAAGCTTTCTTAGCAGCTTTTTTTGGAAGTGGTTTGCCATTGTCTGTGTCCTAGAACTGAGAGAGAGAGTGACTTGCCTGAGGTCTCCCAACTGGTTTTGTGCCTAAGGCAGGACTGGAACTCATGGTCTCCCAGTTTCTAGCTTGATGCCTTAACCACTACACCAAGCTGGCTTTTGCCCAGAACACATGGAGCAATTCAAATGGCAATTGCCACGTAGGGCAACTGCTTCATCTCATTTTGTTGGCAGAGTCAGCCTATAATTCCATCTGTAGCATTCACCTTCCGCTATTCAAAGGATTAGCAAAACCTTCTGAACTCCGAGAAGAATTGCAGCAGTGGACCAAATTGTAATGGGAAATAGCAAAACCTCTGCTTTTAATATTTGTAGAAATATCTGGGAGGGATGCTTTTTGTGGAAGAAGTAGGCAGAGGTAGTGAAGATGGACTGGCTCACCTTTCCTGGTACTGGTGCAAGCAAGAGGTGGAATCTGTGCGAAGCTGTTTTCCTTGAGAATTTTCTCTGCTGGGTGATGTAGTAAGAGCAGCCTGGTGAACCCAGTCCTTTTTTCCAGTGTTAATCCCTGAAACACAACTGGTTAGAAAGAAGAGGAAGGCAGGGAAGCAGCTCCAGGCCCTTGTGCCCTGGTTCCCCAGCTTCTACTTACGAGATGCTAAGTCATGGTTTGAGCTTGCTGGCTGAAGATTTGGTGGCAAAACTGAGTCAGCAAGCGGCAGGAGGAGTTGCAACTGCTGACTGCTATCCACATGGATGTTCTGAGGGGAGTAAAAAATGTGTGGAGTAAAAACTTAATATTGGAACTCCAAGTCCCAAATCCTGAAGCACCTCTATTTTCTGAGGGCAAACCAGTGCCTACCCAACTGGCAGTCAGAGCCCCAACACATCTGCATTGGTGAAGGCTGTCCAATGATCATAAGGCAGAGCTGTCCTGAGCCTTTCTCCTTATATATCCAGGACACATGCTCAGCACTCATTTTCAAACCATGCCCTTTACTGCTGGATCCAGACAGCTCTATAATTCTCAACAGTTCACAAGGCAAATATCTGCCACTTGGTGTCTCCAAAAATATAGAATTGGTTCACATGCCAAATCTAAAGGCTAATGAGCATATTAGTTTGTACAGCAGTTCAGTGGATTGTTGGGGAAATGTTGTGACTTGCTAATGAGCTAGAAATGCAAAGATGTAGAAAGTACAAAGTTCTCTTTTGATCCTCTATTGTCTGGTAAGTTAAGATCTTATTCTGCATATATTTATGTTCAGTGTGTTAACAACTGGTGCTTTTACATTCATATCTAACTATTTGTTAGAAATCAAATATTTTCAAGAAAGGTAGTATTAAAAATATTTTCGATAAATTACATGCATACCCAAGATCAAGCTACTATCTCTGGAGAATCAGAATTCTAATGTAGATCTTTAGAGAGCCAGTTTTGTATAGTGATTAAAGCATCAGGCTAAAAATTGGGAGACTGTTCTGCCTTAGGCACAAAACGAGCTGGATGGTCTTGGGTTAGTCCCTCAGCTCTAGGAAGCAGGCAAGGGCACACCACTTCCAAAAAACCTTATCTGAAAGCAAAACAACAGAAATGGATGGATAGATTTCTCAGGAAGCCTTATCAGCTACATAACAGGCCCACCTTCACTGTCACAATGACTTACTGGTTGCTTATATGATGCAGCCCGTATCACCACAGATGGCCGATTCTGGTTAGTTATTCTCAGGCTAGGCTGAAATATTATCTTGGAACTTTGTGAACAGGATGCCTTGGAACCAGGCATTGAGAATTGGTAATATCTGGAATAAAATTTAATCAAATTAACATACATTTCAATCACCTTTTCTCTATATGGTCAAGACCTAAGTCTTAAAAGTGCCTGACAAAAAAAGCAATGTCGGTAACTGCCATGGGTTCTTCCTCTCTCTGTCCCCGATATAAAGTTTTAAAAACACATTAGATGCTTTTCTAGCAGAGAACTATTAGCTGAAAAGAAGAGAAGAGCAAATGTATTTCCATTTGTCTAAAAATAATATACATATACTTTCAACATATGTGGTGCTTCACAACCTCTCAATTCCATTATTGTTATTATTTCCATGGAAATCTTATTACCTGAAATATTTGCAAAAACAGAGTTCCATTATAGTCTAGTCTAGTTAGTACAGTGGTTCTCAACCTTTTTAATGACGCGACCCCAACCGGTCGTAAGTTGAGGACTAAACCGGCCGTAAGTCGAGGACTAAACCGGTCGTAAGTCGAGGACTAAACCGGCCGTAAGTCGAGGACTAAACCTGCCCGGGAGCGCCACGCATGCGTGGTTCCGCCCCCTGCGCCGGCCGAGGCATAGCTGGCAAGCGGCAGAGATGGAGCAGGCCGACCACCAGCTGGCCCAGCCCAAGGGAGGTAAGGCACCCGCCGGAAAAGGGAAAAAAATGGCGGACAAAAAAATGGCGGACAGCCTTGCTTGGCGACCCCCGTGAAATGGTCGATCGACCCCACATGGGGTCCCGACCCACAGGTTGAGAACCACTGAGTTAGTATCTACATACAATCTAGTATCAACATACAATCTAAAAATCTCCTCAAACTGAAAAGCATTGTTTCTTGTTGCCTTAAAAGGAATACTGTACTGTACAACTTGATCATGTAAACTGCCTAGAGTCACTTGACAGCGAGAGGGCGGCGTATAAATGTACAGTACAATTTTGCTTTTCCGGAAAGGTGGCGGGTCAAAGAAGATGTTGCTTTTTTTCTGCATAGCTTTTTGGGAGTTGTAGGCAGTTTCTCTTGTTTGCTGTGTCTCCTCTTTCCAAAGGAAATGGCAACTTAGCCTAACATAGGAGACTGCGAGGCATGCTAGGAGTTGTAGTTTTATTCTAGTTCGTATCTGGATTGTTTTGTTAAGCAGAGTCGATCTTTAGAAAATAACTCATTTTAACTGTAGAAGAATTACTTTTCGTATTTTAAACCAGCTGTGCAATATAAATTTCAGCCAAATTTGTAATTTCTTAGGCAACCGTGCTAATTCTGTTTTTGCTATTATCAAACCTCGAAAACCCTGACATAGATGAAATCCTAATTTATTGTAAGAAAAAAGAATCTTGACATGGAATTTGATCCTACCTCTTTGAGGTTTCCAAATTAAGACTAATTTGAAATTCTTGTTAAATTAGCATTTTAAACTGCATTATAAACTATTGTTTTTCCATTTTTTAAAATTATGATTTATTTTTCTTTGCCATCCAAAGTTCCTTCTGATAGATCCATGGCCATATAATTTTGTTTAATAAATAAAACAAACTAGTTTTATTTCTTTATATTTTTTCTACAACATAAAATACTCAAGAGACTCTTAAAACATACCATAGCCCAGGGGTCCCCAACCCCTGGTCCATGGACCAGTACCGGGCTACGGTATGCCAGCAACTGGTTTGCACAAACAAGCAAAGCCCCATCCGCGGGATGCAGGCAGTACACAAAACCACGCACCCTCCGATCCGCAGAAAAACCTCTCTCCACGGAACCGGTCCCTGGTGCCCAAAAGGTTGGGGACCTCTGCCAAATGTGGCTGTAAAGTCCATCCTACGTGATTCTTACTATTACTAATATGATTTTGAGACGTGCTACACTTCTTTTTCTGAAGAATTCAGCAATCTGCATTTCATTACTAGATTATAGATCTGTATAAAGAATATACTGTGCCACAACAAAGAAAAACACAATTCCTAGAAAATAACATCAATAAATAGGAAGCTTGGCAAGTAAAATATCCATGTACACGTGCTTTTAAACATCCATGTGTATTCACTGAGAAGCTTGCTCCACTTGGATTTTCTAAATGAGTGTGCATGTTTGCTTATAACATGCTTGTGCACATTTTCCCCAACTTCACATGTTTGCTACAGAAAAAAATTATTTTTCTCAGTGATCCAAAGATATATTAATTAGAGGGAATTGATGGTCAGTGGCATATGAATGTGTTTAGCCTTGTCAAGTGATAAAATAAGGGTAAAAAAGAATGATCACAGTGCAACCTTCATTTTTAACATTTAGAGGAATTCTTTTGAAATAATAAACATCAATCGTTGAAATAAACTCCTATACATACAATACAGATATTTGGAAATACAAAATGTTCACAGGCATACCTCCTGAATGTATAGCTGCAGAATTTCTGAATAAAATAGACTTTCTAAAAAAATTATTGCACTTAAATACAGTTTCCAAAAATATGTAAAATTTATTGGTAGGAAACAATTCCTTTTGAAAAATGAATATATAATGTTCTTGAAAAAGAAATGATCATGGGAAAGACAACTTTCCCTCAATAATCAGATCTACCACAGGATTTATATAAAGTTAAACAGGGAAGGAGGTAAACATAACTTCAAAGTAATAAAGATGTATTCATGGATAAAATCTATTTATGCATCAATAGGAATCATCACTGACTTGATGCACATAATCAATCAAATGTAGACATATCAGGTCATACTAAATACATTATATTATGATCCTATCCTATATGTAGTTCCACATGCTTCGAGCAGAAATGTAGGGCATATCTTAATTACTAGGTTTACCATTATTTTAAGAATTATGACTTGTTTCTCTCAAAAAAATCCCTGAAATTACTGAAAAGCTTTTGTTAAAAAACTCACTATATCTTAGGCAACTACAGTAGATCCTAGAAAAGATTCAGTAACAAATGCAATGGTTAAAAAATGTCTATTAAATTAGTTTGTTTCAAGAAGTGTCTTTTTTGAATATTTGCTTGGCACGTTACGATTCTGAATTTACATTGTCGTGACTTTCATACTTTCTAAGGACTATATGAAAAAAAAACAGTAGCGCAGTAGTTAACAGTGGAAAGTATTGCACACCGGAAACTGGAGGGAGTCATCTAAATGTAAAATCTATCCCCTCCTATAATCCCAAACTTGTAATTTAATATTTCTGTTCCCGGCCCATAACTTCATCCTAACTAATACTCATTTGCTTCCCACAATTTTGATGGCATCTTGTTTCTTATCAGCGTGCTTTGCAAACCTATGCTTATTTTGTAGAAATGAGAAGAAAATGCTTCCGCACAATGGGTTGCAAACCACTGATCTACATTCCCCGAAAATGTATGTCGCAACTGGCTGGTATCATATATAAAAACTTTCCTATACGTCAAACCAAGTATCGAACCACTTTTGTGGGGTTAAAAATTCCCCTCTTGGCAAATGGATGAGCCAGAAATGCCTAAAATACGCCATGTGTTCTCAAGTTCATCTAACATGGAACAGGATCTGCAGTTTCTACAGATTAAAATTATCTATAAACATTGTTAAATTTATTTACTAGATTGTGTATGCCACTCAGTCAAAGGGATTCTAAGCAACTTACATTTCCCTCTTATACTAAAAAGGCTAAAACACCAAAATAAACAACAATTCACAGTTATAATTGCAATTACAAAAATGTTGATACCTGAAGAACAAAACAAAATCCTGTTATTTATAGTTCCACTTCCTGACTTCTCTTTTTAAAAGATGCATTTGAATGGCTGTCATAAAATTAATAGGCTGGAAATTATATGCTAAATGCTGAATGTTGTTAGAGAGAGAGAGAGAGGGAGGGAGAGAGAGGGATAGAGAGAGAGAGAGAGAGATATGGCTGCAACAGAGAAACCTGGATTTTGTGAAGATGACAATCCTTAAGCGAACTTTCCCTTCTGATTTTCTTGTACAAGTGGAAGCAGAAAGCCTTGGAAGGTCCCTGAAAATCCATTTCACAATTTTAACCATCTGTTTTTCAAACTCTTTAATTCCAAAAGTGTAAAAGTGTTCCCATTAAAAAGATATTTATATGCATGATGTCCGTGTTAATTATATAATAGAATTAGACAATCCTTTCATGCTGACATTAAATAATAGATTGAAATTCTGCAGAGAACCATTTTGTACATGAGATTTCAATAAAACAACTAATATGATTCTTTTTTTTAATTTTGGGAAAGTTCTGTTCATCGGAAATTGAACAACTAATTTTGCATTGTTGTATCATATGCAATGCTGTTTACCTTATAAGTCCAAACATGATCCAGAAATTACAACTCACTGACCATTGAATTTATAGATTAGGCCCAGGGCTGGATTACTTTGCATAAATGCACGTATCCAAAACTTTATGTAATATTACATACAGTGATTATAACAGCTTTGTTGGCGTACAACCACTCAAAAAAACACAACAACAACTGAAGTACCAAGAACACAGAACAATTACTTTTACCCACCTATAAACCCCCTGCAATTTTTCCGATCCATAAAATAGGGAAGTACAAAATCTGAAACTCATTGGGAAAAAGAGTGGAAATGTATTAAGCAGAGGAGCAAAGGAAAAGACAAAAGTTAAACTCCTGTCTCTCATCTACATTTCTGCTCAAAAATTATCCTAATTTTTATCTAATATGTGGTACTGCTTTCAACCTCTCAGTTAATAGTGGTAAAACTGCAAAACCTATTGTCACTACATTGATCTCCAAAAGTTTAGGAGATCCTGCACATATTACTTACAAAATAGATCCTGAACTGATTTAGTATATGAGTTCTGGAAACCCATTTGTGATTTGTGATCCATACAGTTACTAAATTCTGTTAAGTCAGATTTATTTATTATATAAATTATGAGTGACATTGAAAAGTTAACTACTGCCCATTGCATAGTTGCTTCATGAAGTGGAATTGTTTTCTTATATCCACAACTGAGAGATGAACCCAAAGTAAAAACATGAGATTTTTTTTAAAATTTTCTTTCTTGCAAACTGTTTATATATCCTAGTTTTATCTTTTCAGATTGCAATGGTTCAGAGAGATAAAGGTCTGGGCTAACTGGTCTTCCATCATTTTTTCAGAAACTTTCTATATTTTTGATGCAAATAAATAAGGCACTTTTACAATAAATCAATAATAATAATAATAATAAATAATAAATACAATTTCAAAAACAAAAAAAATGCTTTCCACATGTATTATAATGTATGTGATTTTATCTATATTGGCACATTTATTTGAACAAGAATGTTGGCTTGCCATTAGAGATAGATAACTGCATTAAATAATATATAAACAGAAAAGCATGTTTAGATTTCAGGGCAAGTAATAATTCAGAATTTAAACATTCATAGACTGTGAATTGCTTCAGTAATAATTCAGATTCTCTCTCTCTCTCTCTCTCACACACACACACACACACACACATACACACAGAGAGACTTTCTCTGTTATTTTCGTTGGAAGGCCAAATACTCTCTTTCTTCTATAGAAGAGATGCCTCCATATCTGTTACAGTTATAAAGACCTTTTTATGAGAACCCACAGAGTTCTGCTTTCCATTTTTTCAATCATTGGTTTCATCACTGTCCAGCGAGAGTTCTTAGAAAACTAACAACAAGCCTGACATAAAGGTAACGGTCATTATGTTTATGTCCAGCATCTAATCTTTAGGCATGCAGCCTCCAAATACAAAAATTCCACCTAGCCAAACTAATAGGTTTTAATAACTGTCCAATTCTTCTAAGTAGCTGTTTGAATTAATTACTGTATTGCATTGACACTGGTTTTTCCCAAATTAAATCCATCCTGTTAGAAGAAATTCTTTCCTTCTTGACCTAAACCTATACACATGCAATTTAATTGAAGGAGCCCAAGCTCCTATGACACAAACCAAAAAAGAATAGTTACCGTATGTGTGCTTTAGAAATTTGGTAGCATGTTTTCTAACTACAAATTTCGTAAACTGCATAAGCTTTTGTGAACTGAAGCTCATTTCATCAGATACATAGAGTGCTGGAAGTTCTACGTTCTTTATAACTGCTACAACTTTATAAAAGCTATTATTCATACAAGAATGCCTGAGTCAAAATACAATCTCTGGATCTAACATTTTTTAACAGTGAATCTTAGAATACCACCCAGCACATCTCAAGTTAAAATAGATGCATTTAAGAGATCATTTCTCATATATCATATATCAAGGCATTGAGCTTATTCAGAAAATCTGAATATATTTTAAATACACTGACCCCCCCATGTGTATTTTCTACTACAGTACTTAAGAAGCCAGGATTTAGATAATTAATACTACAAGTCAATTCATTTGCAATGTTCATTGAAATCCTGTTGCAAAATACCATGATGCTTAGAGCATTTCAAGTTTAACGGAATTGGTATCAGCAGTTTCAATATTCATGCCATCTCAATTTGTGCATCTAATTGGCATGTACAAAATTGGCACACATCCTGAGTTTTGGACCAAACATTGTATATTGGTTTATATAAAATCCATGGAATAGGTTGAGTAAAGCATGTTTTGTGAAAATATAAATGTCCCCTTAAGTATTGTGAGATAGTATTTTGAATTTGACGAGTACAGTTGGTAATGTAGATAATCCATTTTTTTTAAAAAAAGGTATAAAATCTTTGATAGTTTGATTTTTCAGAATAATTGGAAAGCCAAGTGAACTTACCGCCTGGGGCTTTGCTTTTCAGATCAGATGAGGTCAGTGGATGGATATATAGTGAAGAATCCTCAAAAACTAATCAGTATTTATATTGTGAGGAGGCCACCTGTCAAAGCCACAGGAGTTGTCATAGCCCAATCTGCTTACCAGGGGTATTTTTTTTCTTCTTTTTATGACTACAGTATATGGAAAATATGAAATTTTTAAACTTTTTTCTTTGTTTTGCCAACCTGCCCTTTTACACATAATGACTTAATTTTTTCTTTCCTTTTTTGAGGCATAAAAACATGTCATAGTACATCAGACTGACTTTTATGTTAAACCACATAAAGTATATTTCATGTATATTCATGCATCCATGCACTTGTATCTACATATGTGATAAATCCCAAAAGGCAACATCGAAAAAGAATAATTATAAAAAGGGAAAATTGGTGTGCTTGTTGTTTAATAATATTCCAGATATATATTTCAAATTATTTCACATTTTCTGGTATTTCTTAGGTATATATTTCTAACACATTCATCTACATGCATTAGTCAGTAAAAGCTGTCCTCTACCTCCATTTCTTTTGCAGTCCTGATCAACTAAAAACAGAGAAAGCATTTTAACAGCACTCTTTAATCAGAAATGTCCTACCGATTTTAGTGAATTAATTTCCTCCTGCGTGGGTTATAGCCATGGACTACGCAGAAAAAAAAATCTATTAAGTTCTATGAAGTTTACTCCCTAATTAATTGGTATAAAACCCAACTCATCTCACAGGGACATTGTTGTGGAGAAAATGGGAGGAGGAAGGAGCATTAATATGTTTGCTGCCTTAAATGAAAAAAAAAAAGGCAGGATATATTTTTTTTAAAAAAAAACGTCCTACAATATTTGACAAGCTGTTCAAAATGAAACTCTCATGTGTAGTGGGTACCAATCAGTCCATATCAGTTTTAATGTTCAATTGTTTATATGCCGCATGCTACATCCATGAAACATCTCATATCTCCATCACAGTATTTTAGTTCTAGAGAATTTTAGTTTTGGTAGCATGTCTACCAAATAAAAGTAAAGTCCCTTATCGAAAGCTAAAATTGAAATACGTATTAAATGTATTTTTGCATTTACTCAGAAGAAAAAAACAATTAAGAATAGAACCATTACAACCATAAAAATAAGGGGAAAATAAATTCCAGGACCTTTCTTCCACATGGCTTTATATAGTTATTGGCATCTTCTTTTCTTCAATTAGTACTTGAATGGGAAATCACCTTTTACACAACCTAACTCAAGTTATTGAATTAAAGATGTTTATTTTTTAAGTATTTATGCAGGTGTTGTCAGGCAAATCTCACAATGGGAAAATCATTTTTTTTCAGTAGTATATTCTTAAATTAGTTTTCCTGTTCTTGTTGAAATTCTGAGATGGCAATTCAGAAATGGTAAGCACACACTTGAGTCAAGCTCAGATCCTGGAAGCACCATGGGTTCATTCCTGTAGTTTTCTTGTCAGCAGTATGGAATTAATTTATTATTGTGTTCTTTGGATTTTCCAGTTTTTCTTGGTGGTCTCCCATTTGAATTTAAATTTAAGAAAAGGAGATGCCAATAAATATTAGGACACATGGAGTTTTCTCTCATCAAAATAAAGTTTGTGTCTTTTTTTATGCACTTTTTTCAACGTCTTATTTATTTTTCCTTTACATTTTTTTTAAAATCCCTTTATTTAGAGTTTGCATTTTAACTTTTTGAATAAAAATATAAAGTTGATAACCAAAAAAAGGACAAGGATATTCACCTTCCCTGGACAGCCTTAGCAGTTAGAAATGTAACTGTTGTAAATGTAAATAGATTTATATGGTAGTCAGTCTCACAAAGGCAACTCTGGACAGTCAACAAGAATTTAAAAAAATACAATACAAAGGTCATATCACAGGAACCCCGAGGCTGCTTTCAGAAAATAGATTTCTTTTACATAACATGCTTTGTCTCCCATATTTAGCTGCTTGTTGAACTGAATACACAATCCACACAATTTTCACCTGTGGTATAATAATTAGAGAAAAAAATATCTTAATTTCTTTAGAATATATTGCTTGTTGCGAACAGATACACAAATATTTTATACAGCTTTATACACATTTGATCAGACACCCACACATACATACAGTGTCTAGATAATCTACGAAATTTTTGAAATTAGCTGTATCAAATGGAAAGAAACTTGAAACACCTTGTCCTGGAAGGTAAGTTTTGGTTCATATTTACGCATACCAACTCTTTGCTCCTGTGTTGGACTACCCCAAACGTCAGCTCCAGGCAAATGCAAAATATCTCAAAGACCAAATGACTGACTCATCACTCTAGAATTTTCCTTTATCCAACCCAGCATTATACCATTTCAGTCACAAAGATCCAAATGAAGATATTTCAGATGTTATCAATGTCAACACTGCTAACATTGAATTTTCTTGCTTTGACAACAGATGGAAATGTAACCATCTTTTCTCTATCACTTTTAGAGTTTGTTGATGCTGGGAGGGGGAATGTGGATGAGAGTCCAGCTAGTCTTAACAATAATAACTCAACCATGGGAACCCAAGATTATTAGGTCCAGAGTTGATAGAAATTTGGTGGGCAGGAGAGATGGGGAGAAATTGGGGAATGTAATTTATGACTGTTAATTGGAGGAGGAAACTGCTCTTTGCTACTTTGTGCCAGGGGAGGGAATTCAGTTTTTGGCTTCAACTATGTAGTGTTAATACTTTGTTTCTTGAATAAAAGATTCTTCAAGGAAAACAATGCCTCAAAGCTCTTTTGAAGAGATTCATCTGTCAGAACCATGACAATCAATGTATTCAGTTTTCCAGTGTAAAGAGCAAGTCATACAATATAAAGAAACCAGATAAGAAACAAAGAGAAGGAAGAAATCAGGCCTTAATAATGCTCCCAGTTTACTTCACTACTTAATTTAGGTTGGCTTCATCTTTAGGCCATGCAGGAGAATTGCCTTCTGATATGGTAGTTGATGGAACAATACCTAGATGGTGAGTAGCAGCAGCAGCAGTCTCACTGGGTCCATTTCTGTTCCGGGGGACAGAACCTCCAGAAGCCTATCCCACTGCCTTCATGTGTCACGGAGGATTCAGTTCCATTGTAAGTGTTCAATTGTTAGTCTAGCCGGCTTGTATATATAAGCTCCATCTTACTTTTCATTTCAGGCTGCAAGCTCTCATAAGCCATCATTCTTTAATTATTCTGACTTTCTCTGTTTTTGCTTTCAAGTGTCTCGCAAGCAAATATCAAAGCCCTTTACTGGCCTTCAGCTGTATAGTATAATTGGAGGAAGAGAGGTTTAAGAAGAGGCTGTTGTCATCATGCCATGTGATTTACCTGATTGTTTCCCCTAGATTGTAGGCATTTGCATTCCACTTATAATCCATGCATGTTTTATATTCAGAGAAGCCATTTTTCTTCTTGTACAGTGAGAAATAAGAAGCCCCATACAGGGATGAAGAAGGTAGAATGTTAAGGAAGTTAGGAAATTAAAGACTCTGAGTTTCAGTCATGTTCATCCTA
>NW_015386453.1:754937-762365 GCF_001527695.2 Protobothrops mucrosquamatus | reverse complement strand
GAATCTGGTGAGGTTTCAGATTGTAATTTTCCAGTTATAATCATCTCGTATTTTCTTACTGTTTGTTCTACAATTTCTCTTCTTCATTTTTTTTAAAGGAAATGAATGGGCAAGGAATCAGTGTGCAAAGGTGTCGCTCATATCTATCCACCAGCATTGTCTCACAGACACAAGTGAAGTCTGGATCATTGTGAATGAGCTGTATATAGTTCTCCACTGCATAATCACGCTTTCTTCTGCCTGGGGAATTCTGGGAGTTGAAGTCTACACATCTTAAGGCTATCAGGTTTTAGAATGCCGATTTAGTGTAACATATGAACTGGAAGTTTTTTTGCTAGGCAATCAAATATTTTTTAAAAAACATCTTGGTTCTTGGTTTCAATTCAGATATCACAGGACTACAAGCCAGAAGTCTACCTTCATAAATCTCACTGAATCAGGCTTGTGGGAACTAAGTTACCAAGGAAGAATGGGCTGTCCTCTGAATGTCCCTTCACTCCATTGTTTGCAATCCTTCACCTACCACAATTGACAAAGATTGATGGTAAAATTTCAGGCCACTATGAGACAGAAAATTGACAAAAGCCAAAATCCATAGTTTAAATTCCAAAAACGGGCTAACATTGTTTGAAAAACAAAAGGTGGTGATATAATTTCTTACTATTTTGTGGCAGAAAACAGACATATAAACTGTGGTGAAAGTGCTCAGTAAATCTAAAAACTAGATGTCCATATCTAGACTGCAAAATTCCAAAAGACCCTTAACAAGTAACAAAGAGGTACACAAAACTGTGTTCTATTGAGTGATCATACAGATTTCTGAAGTCCAGATACAGTAGTTCTTCTTACCAGAGTTTTTAAAGAAATGTATTTTTGAAATTGATGCAGAACTCAGGGAACAAACATACAATTCTGCCCTACTCATATGAGCTACCCATGTCATTTTTTTCACCTTGCCCACTTGGCCTTGGGCTATCATAAAATGTGTTGCCCAGCCCTAAATAAACTATGCAAGAAACTCTTCAGGTTTGTTGAGTTACTTGACACTCAAGTGAGATATGCAAACATAGCTATGCATACTCAAAACATATTAGCCTAAGACATTTTGCTTTCTGAAATGAAAACAATAAATAACACCATTCCCTTCCCAGACAATTGACATTGGTAGTCAAATTATTTTGGCACCCGAGGCAGAAAATCTGACAAGTGTTTGTCCTCCCCTCCAATAATAAAAATATAGAGAAAATAAATTGCCAATCTCTGATACCCAAATCAGCCAGCCAGAAATTCTTGCTTCAAAGATCTAATTCAAGGGGTGACCTTTGAAAAAATGCAGTTAAGATTAAGGAATATATGTTTCCGCAATATGAGATTAAGTACTAGGTCTGATGATAAAGGGTTATATGAACGGTTTGGGTATAATTCTGATTTCATTTTTAGGAAACATCTTTCACCGAAGTAATGGTAATTCTTTACAAAAAAAACCAATCTTAATTGAATGCAGTTATGATCAGAAAAGTACCAATAAAGGAGAATATTTGCATGAAATATTTACATCATCTGAGCATGGATGATGTTACCTAATTTGGGTAATGAAATGTCTGCAAGAAAACAACCAAGCTCAGAAAGTACCAAGGATCAGAAAAGTAAAATGAGAAAGGGGAGTTTAACTTTCTCTTCAGACTTGAGGGACTTTCAGTTCAGCCTCTCTGAAAATACAGTGTGCTTTTGTAATTATACTGTAATTACACACCAAGAAAGTCACAAAATAAATAGTGATTTTCAGCAGACAACAATGATACACAGAAAAAAAGATCATCTCTTTTACTGTTTATTCACTCCACTTCTAAAAAAATAGTTTCCTGTTTTTCATTTCAAAAAAGAAAAGTTCATACTTCATTACACACAATTACCAAACATGTAATTTTCTGTTAATCTGTTATGGATTCTGAAAGATACAAATTCCCCCAAAAATGTGAAAAGGAAGTCACTTTAATAATTGAATTCACTTTATCTATCTTCCTACCTAGCTGTGAAATTTTCTATTTTATAATGTAATTATTATTTTGATCATTTTTCCACTAACTACTACTAGCTCATTGTTTAATGGCATTGCGACTCATGTAATTGATATCTGCCCAGAAAGGTTGCAACTGTTTCAGTTATGCAGTATTTATCCTGGTTTCTTGGTCTGAATATATTTCAAACACATTGCAGGTTCTTCTTTAGTTTCTACCTGAAGTTGCATGGAAAACAGAATGAGGGAGAGGGGCAAATAAAAATACAGCTGTTTTTGTTGCTCTTCATGAATTGAGATCCTTTTGAGATGCTCGAAGAGCGTAATCTAAGCAAACAGTCCATTATTTGTTTGTCTACATGGATTAAACATGTGTCTGATAACAGTCATACACATTGACAATAACTGACACAATTATTGCATGCACTTGGGCATTTTTATTTTCTCTGGGAAATCTGAAATTAACACATTAATGCATGACCGACTGTATGTGCAAATGGATAGATATAAAAACCATATCATCAAGTTGTGCTCTGTTGTATCTAGTGGTTAGGGTTTGTCCTTCCTAGTTTCTAATCCACTGCTTACATAAACACACAAAATATATCCCGAATATATATACTACAGGTACTTTAGGCTCTTAGTGTGTGTGTGTGTGTGTGTGTGTGTGTGTGTGTGTGTGTGAGAGAGAGAGAGAGAGAGAGAGAGAGAGAGAGAGAGAGAGAGAGAGAGAGAGATGATTCTTAGGTATGGCCCTATCACACCTGAGACGACTTAAGAAGTGAACAATTAACTATTTCCTCCCATTACCATTTTTTAAATATCCAATTCATGTTGTGAGTGTGAAACACTCTAGTCTTTCCTACCTTCCTCACCTTAGGATATTTTGGTGGCCTCATCCTCTTGGGACCTCCAGTGGGTATGCTGGTGACTTGATAGATGCTTATAGGCATGGAACCTTGCTCTGAACAAGCACACCTATGCCTATTTCTTTTTATTGATGTTGCTTCTTGCGTCATCCTCCAAAGTCCCTCCCCAGACATCTGGGGCACCCCCTTCTTAGAGGAAAGGGGCATGCTGTTGTAAGGAGAGGGAAAGTTCTAGACTCCTCAGTTTTTCTTTTTCTATGGGGCAATTTCCAATCTGACATTGAAGATAAACAAATACAAATACCTGAGGTAAGCAACCCTCCCTCAACATGCTTTCACTAACTCTTGTTTTCTTTCTTTTACCAATAACCTTGTCTGAGAAAGTGAAATTGGCCCGCCACTTGCACTACAGGAACTGACAGAGCAATTGGGCTGGCAGATCCTTTGGTATTTTAATTAAGAGACTGTTCTCTCTACATAATATGGACTCTAGCTAAAGAGCTAAATTATGGTAAGAATGAATTATGGCTTAAAAATCACTTGGATAGGTAGTAGATTAATAGCTGATCATATTAACCTCCATAACAAATCCTATGATATCATCAAAATTAACAATGTTCTAATGATATAATTTTTGTAGGCTAGAGACAGTTAAGTTAGATGTCCAGGAAGATTGTAAGCATTGTTTTCTTCTAACAGATTAAGATCCCTCTGGAATCGTGAGTTTCACTGAAAACACAACAAAAAAGGAAATTAATAGGAACAATATATTAGCATTCTAAGGCATAGTGAAATAATCTTGAAGTAAATACAATGGTTGGCGCGTTAATGTGTGTCATTACTTTCTAACCACTCCAGATGTGTTAGTTTTCAATTTCAATAATCTTCAATCAGTGCGCAGATTATAAATACATCTGTTCAGGAGAAGAATAAATGAGACTGAAACTTTAGAGTTATCAACCACGTTTCCATTTTTTAAAAAGGTAAAATTAGTGTATAAGAAATACTCAACCCGAAATTAAGCAAGAATGGCAGCAAACTATGTTAGAGAAAGATAAGAGAAAGTTTTATGCTAGATGTTAGAGAGAAGATGAGAGAAAGATTTATGCTAGATGAAACAGGGTATGAGCGAAGCACCAAGAGTCTTAATCACCACTGGACAAACATATTTTGTGAGGCCTATGATCTTCTAAACCTCATCAATGAAGATCCTGTTATTAATGGGCTTTTTGAAATCTGGATAGGAACTACTTTACAACTGAGCATTACCCATATTCATTAGGCTAAAACCCAGTGTTGCTTAGATATAAATATAAACCCATACTTTGTTAGAAGATTGCTCCTTTGACAATTCAGTAGTGTCTCTTTAAAAAAACACACAGTAAGTATCCTCACCTTACATATAGTGCTTCATGGCACCAACTGATAACAATCAACTGATAACTTCCAGGCATTCCTTTTCAAAACAATGCAATGGTATCTAGTACTTAGAGGTACAAAGGTTGTACTGTAGGTGTAGCCATTATAATTCCTCCTACTTTATTTAGAATTTTCCTATTCAAATTTGATAAGTATGGCATTTGCTTACATTATAAACACAAAGATTACAATATGGTGTGCTTATTATATGACCAAAGAAGAGTAATTCTCATTGAAAATAAATAATAGACCAGGGGAAGAGCTCAGTAATTAAAAGGACTCCTGTATAAACTTGTGGATATCGAAGAAGAATGTTCATTTCCTAAACTCTGCATTTTCAGTCTCACAAATAAAAAAAGTATCCAAGTATCAGGGATTATACCTAAGTCAGCAGCAATGAGAGTAAAATCTTAGGTAACGGTGATGGGTAAATCCATAAAAAGAAAAAAAAACAGAATTAAAAGGACTTGCATCCCAATGAACATTACAAAATAATATATATGTGACTATGTATGTATATATGTCCCTGAAGTTTCCTTGGCATGATTTTTTAGAAATGGTATGTGCCCTTGTCTCATGTCTAGGGCTGAGAAAGAGAGACTGACTCAAAGTCACCCAGCTGGCTTCATGCCTAACGTTGGATTAGAACTCACAGTCTCTAGTCTGATGTCTTAATCACTACATCAAACTGGCTTTCTTTATATGATTAACTATGAAAAATAGTTGCTCAAGAAAAATATTTGCAGCAATTTACTGCTTGCAAGGCTAAGTCCATAGAACTGCATCATTGTATTTTTAAAAAAAACTAAGTTTGAGTAATTACATTCCACGGATCCAAACTAAATGTACAGCCAGAAACTTGGAAAAGAATTTCCACTTTACATAAATATTGTGTGTATTAAAGTATAACTTATAGTGTGGTAACCCCCACCTGCAGTTCTCTCTATATTTATCTAGAAGTCTCACTCAGTCGAATTCACTATGTTGGCTCTATCTTACTTAACAGTAAACTTGAATCTGCTATTTAGAAAGGAAAAAACACTGACTCCCCAAATCTAATAAAATAACCAGAAACGCTATGCGAGGGTGGGGAGTCAGCAACTTTTATCTGGTATTTTCAACTCTTGGCCTTTGATTTTCATTAACTGAAAATCATTATGTACCATCAAATAGTCACTAAAACTTAAATGTTTTCAATGGCAATCTGTTCCTTCAGGTTTCCCTATAGAGCACTCATCAGCACTGTAACTGAGTCCCTCCATTTTGCTACTGGTCTTCCTATTCCTCTCTTTTCTTTTACCTTTCTTGGTACCAAAGCCTTCTTCAGAAATTCTTCCCGTAATGAGTCCAAAGTATGATAATTTGATGGTGGTAATGTGTGCTTCAAATGAGAATTCTGAGTTGATCCATTTGCTTTCTTGGCTGTCCATAGTATTCTGAAAAGTCTTCTCTGACAGCTCAAAAGAGTGAATATTCTTCTTATCCTATTTCTTCCAACTTTCACTTCCATAAAGTTCACAGGGAATACTATTGCCTGCATGATTCTGATCTCTGTAAACCCAGATGCATCACAGCATCTGAAACTGTCTTCCAAGGCTTTCATGGCTAATCTACCAAGTGTATTCTGCAGCATATTTCTTGACTGTTGATGGTTTATTATTTATTTATTTATTAAATTTATAGGCTGCCCATCTTAACACAGGTTAACTCTGGGCAGCTTACAATATTACTATTGATGGTTAATGTTGAAGCTCCCTACCACTTCAATATCTTCATTGACAAGTCTAAGAGTGGTTAGTGAATCAGTTGTCATTAGTTTGGTATTCTTTATACATAATCTTAGTCCCATTTTGTCATTGTTTTCCTTGACTGTTTTAACTAGAGTTTACAGATCATTGCCTTTTTGGCCATCAGCACAGGTTATTAATGTCTTTCTCTAGTTTTAAATCCCTACTCATCTTCTTCCAATCCAGCTTCCTTTAATATATTCAGCCTATAAGTAGGGAAAGTATACAGCTGTGTCTCTGCCAACATAGCGTCATGTGTTTTTGCCTGTGCTGTGGCTTCCTGACCTGTATGTATNGTTTACAGATCATTGCCTTTTTGGCCATCAGCACAGGTTATTAATGTCTTTCTCTAGTTTTAAATCCCTACTCATCTTCTTCCAATCCAGCTTCCTTTAATATATTCAGCCTATAAGTAGGGAAAGTATACAGCTGTGTCTCTGCCAACATAGCGTCATGTGTTTTTGCCTGTGCTGTGGCTTCCTGACCTGTATGTATATGTTTCCCCTGAAGACAAAGGATGTATTGGGATTCCCATTTTTCTTAGCACATTCCACATCGTGATATGAGCCACACAATTAAAGCCCTTTCTATAATAACACTGACTTGTTTTCGGTATTCTTTGTTTTTCTCAATTATCCAGCATGTATCGGGAATAATATTTCATGTTCCTCAGTTTTTCCTAAAACCAGATTAAACATCTGGCATCTCCTTTTTCATATAGAGCACCCTTTGCTGCACTGGATGAGCCTATGCATTATTTTGCTCAAATATGAAATTAAGGATATTGTATGATAGCTTCCACACTCTGTTGAGTCTCCTTTTATGGCATTGGAATATATATTGATCTCTTCCAATGTTTTGACCACAGTATTGTTTTCCAGATTTGCTGACATAATTTGGTTAGAACTTTTACTGATTTTTCTTCTGTTGCTTATCATATTTTTGTGGCTATTCTATTAGTTCCTGAAGCCTTCTGGCCTGGTAATGACTGGAGTACAGATTTAATTTCATCTTCTAGAGTGCTAGAGATTATTGTAAAAAGGGAATTATCTTGGATGTTGATACCTCTACTGTACAGTATTTCAATATACTCCTTCCATCTTTGTTTGATCTTGTTTGAATCACTATCTCTCTCTCTGTGTGTGTGTGTGTGTTTAATATTGCTTTTTGTCTCTTCTAACAACTCTCTGAAATTCTTTGTTCAATTCCTTCCTGAGGTCTTTGTCTTTCCTGGCTTTGGCTTCTCTTCTTGCCAATTTCCATGGTTTGTTCTGACATCCAGTTTGCTTTCTTCAATTTCATCTTCGGCAGTTTCTTCTCATATTCATCCTTAACA
>NW_015386453.1:743476-753906 GCF_001527695.2 Protobothrops mucrosquamatus | reverse complement strand
ACTTATAATATACTTATAGAAGTACGAGGGCAATTCGTACAGAACTTTTATTATACACACTAGAAAACTACAACATTACATTACTTTTTGACATAAACACCATTCAAATTGAGGCACTTGTCATAATGTCTTACAAGGTTTGAAATTCTTTAGTAGTAGCTGCTCGCTGCCAAATCTGGCCTATAGGGGGGGATGATCACAAACATCCCAACGGAACTGCTTCAAAAGTTCTTGGGTGCGTCTAGCAGTGTGCGGGCAAGCATTATCGTGAACCAACACCACACCGGAAGTCAGCATGCCCCGATGCTTGTTATGGATGGCTCATCTGAATTTTTGTAACATTTCATAGTAGACTTCTGAATTGATAGTCGAAACACACTCCGTAAGCTTCACTAGCAGTACTCCTTTGGCATCTTCATATTTGGCGGGATTTTCTATGGCACCACTTCCGATGTGGTGTTGGTTCACAATAATGCTTGCCCGCACACTGCTAGACGCACTTTTGAAGCAGTTCTATTGAGATTTTTTTTATTCCCCCCCCTATAGCCCAGATTTGGTGCTGAGCAACTACTACTAAGGAAATTCAAACCTTTTAAGACGTTATGAAAAGTACCTCAATTTGAATGGCGATTATGTCAAAAAGTAATGTAATGTAGTTTTCTAATATGTATAATAAAAGTTCTGTACTGAGTCTCTGTCATTGATAACCAAATGGAGGTTTATTTCCAAATTGCCTCGTATATTAAGTATATTTATAAGTATATATGAATCCTGTTTGTAATGTAACTGAACAACTTTCTCTGCCTGTTGTAATAACTAGCTAGTACCTGTGTCTTTTTAAAATTAAAATTCTTTTAATAAAGTAATTTTATCTAGTTTTCCAAAGTGTAATATTTTGGCCTTATTTTCTAAAGCCTCTAATGCTGGTGCAATACATTGATGTTTCATTTTGTAATATTAGGGGTTAGGAGGAGATAATTTAAGAATACAATTGTAACTCACAAAGAGGATGTGCTAGGTTTTGCACAAGTGCTCATAATCTTTGGTTTGCTAAAGTAATAGTAATAAAATAACAGACTATTGTTCATTACTTTGAATTATAACTTTTTGTTAGCTCCATCATACTAGAAACTGAGATAACTGACATTAAGATATTAGCAGCAAAGTGAAATTTGCTTCAGAAACTCTAAATTTTCCTCAGGCTTTTATCAACCTGGCATTTTCATTTCCTGAGGATTGTGCCTGCCTAAATCTAGAGTTTTTCATGTTTTTTTTTAAATCAAATAAAAAATAATCTCCACAAAGAACTCACACATTACTGATCAACTCATTTTGGTATCTCATCTCTTAATCAACAATTATAGCTTAATTACAATCAAAATAATTAAATAAAAATACCTGGACAAATACACTAGCAAAAGGAGTAATTTTATGGATTAGAAATTGGGAGACTATCTTCTAGGTTGCACAGGAAGCCACTAACAATGACTTCACGAACACTGTAAACAAGAAGATGTTAAGAAATTGAAAGAGTTTGGTTAATCGTTTCAAAGAGAAACTTAGAAATCTAGTGTTGTAGTCCCGATCGGACTAAGAAATTTTATTAAAAAATAATAAAAAATAATAAATAATGAAAAAAGAAAAAAAGATTTTTCTTTATTATTTTTATTTTCTTTTATTTTTTACTTTGTTAAAATTTCTTCTATAAAAGTTATACAAAAAAGACATTTTATTAAAAGGCATAAGCTTTTATGAACCCAGCTCATTTTTTTCAGATGCATGGAGGGACATGACTGAAGTACAATTTAAATAGGGATGGAAGAGTAAAGAGACAGAAAGACAGGGTAGTTATATAATAAGACACATTACAAGTATTTTGTTATAAGCATTTTATGATAATGTGTTAAAAACCAATTGAGACCTGAGTTTCTCCCTCAACTTCATCGATAACATTTTTTTTTCAAATTACTTTGAGATCTGTGGTGGAATGTCCTGCTAATTAAGTAAACTAATTTCAAATTAAATCAAATCAAATTTGACTTTTTTTTGGTATGGGATACACATAGGAATATGGGTCCCATACCAACATGTTATCCAAAGACCAAGACTGCCCATCAACTCAAAATCATTGCCAAAACCCCTCAAAAAATATAACTTCAGTTTTTTTACAGAACTCTACAGAAAAGAAATAGGAAAGAATATATTTACTGGATATGTAATAGTTTGCAAAGGATTCAGATGCACTTTTTTAAAAATGTACTTACATTTGTACATTTGAATTTATGTATATGATAAAATGATTTATAATAATGCCATAGATATGCCAAACTGTAGCCAACTTTAGCTGATCCACAAAGTTACTATGTGAACTTCTCCATGGAGGCATTATTTTGATTTTATATCATTTTAAGCAAACAATAAACACATTTGTAAAAAAAACCCACCCTTTTTTTAAGGTTCTGCTTTTTTTCCTGGTTTTAGTGCAATATCTCAATTTTCAGAAATTTAGCAATACAACCTGCAAATCTAACTTCCCATGATTTAAGAAGTATAACTTGTCTAGATTCGGCAGAGGTAAAAAGTGTCAATTTATTTTTTGTTTGTTTGTTAGCTTGCTTGTTTTTCATATTTCTAAAGTACCCGTATCTCCCTCAATGAGGGGTTCTGGGAAGAGTACAATATAAAATAATTGATAAATAAAAAACATATAAAATTATATTGTTATCATATACTTTACTGCATTTGTTATGTGCAAGTGAAGAGGCAAACATCGGTAATCAATCCATTTCCAAATAGTTCAGTTTTGGGAGTTGATTTATTAGGCACAAATTCCAGGATGATCTTCACTCTAAAGATTTTGATTTTGCCTATTGACATTGTGTTTTTACATTGAACATGGACTACAAACATCACTTATAACAACAGCAGGTGCACTTTCTAGGGCTCCCAATTAGCTACTTCTCACAAATGAATTAAAGGTCTAGAAAGGAATGATCAAATCATTCATACATATATACATTTCATGTTTTCCTAGATTGCCAATAAGAGTAGTTCTCTGTTTAAGTTTTAAACATGAGCTCTGAAAACAGAACAAGCATGATAAAAATCTTCATTAGCAATATTATTGACAAGCCTAGCAAAAATCATAATAAAAGTAAAAATAAAAAAAAGGGGACCTAAAAACACATGGTGAAACTTTAGAATTCTGCACTTGCAAGTGACTTTAAAGAAATTATGTCACTTCTGATCAAATAAGACCAAATAAACTATATAAGGGAAAACAATTCTTCACCTGATATAAAAATCTCTTTAACATTGTTAGTTGGGTAACAAATTGACTTGTGCAGTGTGAAGTATAGATATTATGCATAACAATCCAGTGTTTTTAGACCTAGTATAGTCTCTATAAGAATATAATTCTGTTTTAAATCCTCTTCCTTCCTGCATCTTTAGTGCCCCTTTTTCTTCTCATCGTCGCCTTACATTATTGTCAACTAGTTTCAAGTGTCTTAAGAGAAGCACTGGCTTTTTTGTTTTTGCTTATTCTTTTACCCTGCTAACACTGAATGAGTGAATGAACTAGATCAGAGGTCCCCAACCTTTTGGGCACCAGGGACCAGTTCCATGGAGAGAGGTTTTTCCGCAAACCGGAGGGGGCGTGGTTTTGTGTGCTGCCTGCATCCTGCGGATAGGGCTTTGTTTGTTTGTGCAGCCCAGTTGCTGGCATGCCGCGGCCCAGTACGGTCCACGGACCGGGGGTTGGGGGCCCCTGAACTAGATGACTACAGGAAGTCTATACATAGGACATGAGTAGACCATCATTTTCACACTGATACTGAAGGCCATATACAGTTATTCTTTGATTTGCTAATGTTATGCTTCATTCATTTCTCCAATTACCATATAGAAGTGAATTTAATTCTTTATGTACTGTATGAATGTGTATTTCACTAAGCAGTCGAGCATCATATAAATTTAATAAATCATTAACATCATTTGTTCCAGAATTTTTCACTGTTCAATTTAATTGGGAGACCCTGGATTCTAGTAGCATGAGGAAGAAAAATGTTTCCTTTTCTACTTTATATGTATGTGTGGAACCACATTTGTTAAATACTTATTCTGCCATTGAGAGTCTTTTTGCAATTCTTTGCTACCTTTTTCCTTTTAACTTTTTAAATAATTTGGTGTTGTCTATAACCTTAACCATTTTATAAACTTCTAGGTTAATTCTTTGGGAAGAATATTTTAACACTACTATGTTTATTTTATTTTAATTATTTTTCCTATATACAGAACAAAAGTATTTAAAAAGTAGCAGTGATGAAACCTGATGTATTCCATTCTATATGAGTGGAGGGAGGGAGGTTCCACACTTATGTCAACCAAGAAATGTTGTTTTAACAAATCTATTAGTTTTCGGTGATGGGCAAATGGTGAAGGCCGTTTTTCCAAGTGACATTCCTTCCTTGAGAAAACAATCCCCTTTCTGCTTCCTTGCATAATATGCTAATGCAAAAAATAAAGATAAAAATTATTTGACACAATATTACGTACGGCATGTCTATGCATATCAATTCAAAAATTTTGCAACCCAGGCTGCTGTTTTTATCATACTAGTAAATGTTAAATAACCATTTTGGATATATTTTGGATATATGTTCAAGTAAACCATATTTAATTTCTATAAATTTAAACTGTCATCCAATAAATATGAATTTAATCTTGGAATTTATATGCCACATATACAGTTGGGTTAAAAGTATTTCGGATCAACCTGATTGAGAACTGGATCTAGTGAATCTACTTCCCCATACAGTATTGGATTTGTAACACTTTTATTTTGAACAAACAATGTCGTGCAATAAAAAGCATGCATTTATTACAGGTGAGGATAATACAACGGCTATTATTTATATGATATTCTAGTTTCATTTCGCATGGCCTGGGATAAAGAAATCATTTTTTAAAAAAACCCAGAGACTGTACACGGGATCAAGAGGGTCTTTCCTGGGATAGGCTACGCTGCCACTTTACCTCGTCTTAGATCTACGTCCTGGTATAAAAATGCAGGCGCACGTCACAGCTGATATTATTTTCTTTCCTCACCGTTTTCTCTCCGACAGATGTTCGGAGATTATAAAATAAGCGCCCTCCACAACCAATCAAGCTCAAATTGTGTTCCTGGCTTTCTGTCAGCCACGATGAGTTCATCCGACCAGAGGGGGCTCGGGAGGAGGGAGGCGACGCCGTGCGCAGCCTTTCCTCCCCTCTCTGCGTGTCGGCGGGCATAGATCTGCTTCGGTCTCGACTGCTTTGCCCGGTGCTTTGCTGCCGGCTAGGGTCGCCCGCCCGCGGGTTTTTCTCGGGTAAAGGAGAAGAGGGCCTTCCCCCCCCCTTTACGCGCTGCTTTCCGATTGGCGCAGCCGCTAGCCTGCCTGACACCAGCTTGCGACTCCCGCGTTCCTCGGCTTCCTCTGCTCGCTCCACCTCCTTTCTCCCGGCTCGCTCCACCCCGGCTCTCTGTCGTCGTCGTCCTCCGCCCCCCGCCCGGCAGCTTCGGCAATAGCAGCAGCAGCTGTCTGCGCCGCTAGTCCGCCGTCCTCCCAGCCGCCCGCCATGGCTCGCGCGGGGGCCTCCTCCTCCTCCCCGCCACCGCCGCCACAACCTCCCTTGCCACTCACTCGGGAGGCGGCCGAGGAGGAGGAGGAGGAGGAGGAAGAGGAGGAGGAGGAAGACGACGACGACGACGAAGAAGAAGACGGAGAGGAGGAGGAGGAGGAGGAGGAAGATCCCCCAGCCCGGGCTCTCATGCCACGCTCCTCCCCGGTCCCCAGGCCTCAGCACCCCAGCGCCCCAGAGAGCTGCTCTTCGTCAGAGGACGACGGGGAGGATGATGGGCACCACCAGCACCCTTGCTTGGCCAGGCCACTCTCTCAGCATCCCCCAGGCCTGCCTGGGCCACCTTCCCAGCATGCAGTGCAGGACTGCCGAGGGCTCCCCTCCCAGCATGCTCAAGGGCACCCTGGACTGTTTTCCCAACATGCCACTGCAGCTGCCATCCCTATGGAGGAGCCCTCTCAGCACACCGCAGGCCGGCATGTGCTGTTTGCTGATGCCTTGGGCTTGCCCTTGGCACGTTGGCGGCGCTACCAGCCTTGGCCCCCACCTTCCCCAGAGTCTCCCCCTGAGGTGGCACCTTCCTTGGCCTCCCTCCCTCCCTCCACAAGCACCCCCTACCTTTTGCCATCTTTTGTGTTGCAACCAGTGGGGCAAGATGAGGATGAGAAGCTTGAACGGCTGCACCAGGCCAAGGTAGAATTGGAAGAAGTTTTGCCACAAGAGCCTGGAGAGCCACGAGTGCTTCGTGGTACTGTGCGTGTGCTCAACATTTCTTACCACAAGGCTGTGCATGTGCGGGCCAGCAGAGACCGGTGGCAAAGTCACCGGGATTACCCCGCCCTCTATATTCCAGGGGGCTCACCAGATGGAGGCCTGACTGACAGGTTTGCCTTCCGCCTGGAGTTTGGCGATGAGGATGAGGAAGATGAGGAAGAAGGAGGAGCCCGGCTTGATTTTGTGGTGCGCTATCAGACCGAAGAAGGAGTTTACTGGGCCAATAATCAGGGCAAGAATTATAGTGTGGTACTGAAGGGGGCAGCGACTACCCAAGTTCTACCCACGAGGTCTTCTAAAGAAGGTGAATCACGGCGGCTCAAGAGCTGTATGAGGCCAGTCAAAATCAGGTAATGCTTTCAGTGCCCTTCATATACTTGAAGAAAGTGCATCTCTTGAGTTTTCAGTTCCATTCTTGTAATCTAACTTTCTTCAATGCAGTGCCCTCCAGAACAATTGGCCTACAACTCCCATCAACCCCAAAGATGTAGTGAGCTGTAGTTCTACTCCAAGACCTGAGTATCTTTGCTTTTCTACTCCATTCCCATAGAATTTATATCTAGGGCTTTCTTTTTTTACCTAATATTATGTTATCAGTTAATCTATGTCTCTTTTTCAGGTACCTTGAACCTTTCATAGGCTAACAACACAAATGGACAAGAAAAAAGTGTTATTTAATTTAGTAACTAAAGAGAAGTCTGTTTCAAATTCTTGCCCATTTTCTAGATTCTGTTTCCTTCAGTTATGCAAATGACACTCATGAGTTGTACTCTGATGTGATAGAAACCAGCATTCCAAAGAAATCTAGTTTACTATGAAGGAAAAAGAGTGCTGATGCATGCTGCTTAATCCCTCTTCCTTGAGTCCTCCTGCTAGTGGGAGTGCCTGAACAGTGATTTTTTTGGTGATGTATGAATAACCCTTGGGATATGTCTCTGTAATTGAGCTGAAGTCAGGAATCAGCAATTATGGAACAGCAATAAATAAGGAGAAATATCTGGATTTAAGGTATTTGTTAGTAAAAAGTTAAAAGTGGCTTAATGAAAAGACACATATTCACCATAAGACAGAATTCTTGGAACTTTTTATTTTACCCTGATATATAAACATTCTGATAATGTGAGATGGGTATCAGTAAAGATAATGGAATCAGCACAGAAGGTGTGAGATTCATCCTGTCCCATTTCAATTAATCCTCAAGATATTTTCATACATGATCCAGAAAGCATCATTTTGCTAATTATAGAAAGTGTGAAGATTTAAAAAGAGAAAGTTGAAGAGGACCATTTTAAGGCAAATGCATACTGTAGTAATTTGTATTCAGATTATAAAAAAAAAATGTTTTATGGGAGGTTCCCTACCTTTATGTATGCAGTAAAGCCGACTGCTGCACATGCAGCACTGTTTCCAGCAACAAATGTATCAACATGGATTGCTTAAAAAATATGCACATACAGTAATTCTCATGATCGTTTCTTTAATGATTGTCAAAGTTGCAATGGTGCTGAAAACAGTGAGTTACAACTGATCCTCGTACTTATGGCTGGTGCAATGACTACACAGGCACATGTTCAAAATTCAGGTGCTTGGCAACCAGCATGTATTTACGTCTGTTACAGTCTCCCAAGTCATATGATCATCATTTGTAACCTTAGCTGGTCTCCAACAACCAAAGTCAGTGGGGGAAGCCAGATTTGCTTAACAACTGTGGGATTTGCTTAATGAATACAGCAAAAAAGGTCGTCAAATTGGGCACGACTTACTTAATGATTATATCACTAAGTTCTCGTCCCAAATGTGACCATAAGTCGAGGACTACCTGTATGCATCTTGTGCTCTGATTGGTTCTGGTTTCTTAGAATAATTTTTTATTTCAGAGGAAAATCTATATAGGGACTGTACCAATTCATTGTCATGGCAGGGGTTTATATGAACTACCACCATTTTATAGCTTCCTGTCTACATCTTGTATGCTTACTGATAGCCCCAGATTTTCTGACTGACACAATCTTGCTCACTTTACCTAATGAACTATGCAGGAGTTTTTGATGTGTCATTAAGAATACTGAATCGTCAATTTCTGAGTACCTTATTTTGATCAAACAGCATATTTTCTCACTATAGGAAATATTTTTTTATTATGGTGCAAGAAATATTGGTGTGTACACAGCAAGTGAGTTTGTTCCTTTCAGTGCCATTTGTGAAAACAGTCCTCTCTAGACCAGAACTGAGAACCAACATAAGCACAACTCCTTTTCTATGTACTATAATAAAGAAGATTGTCACCAACAAGTGATAATCACCAGTGGTGTATATTTTATAAGCATAGCATTCCATAGCTTTTCCCATCTAACTGATTCTGCAGTAGCCTTTTTTTCCTGGGATTGCCTTACTTTGTTCACAGACATATCTTGGGAAAAAATGTGAAAAATCATTAAAATTTGGTAGCCTAGTATTTTTTTGTTCTCAGGTATAGTTTAACACTGTTATGGATACTTGAATCTACACATGGGAGGAGAAATACACTGTTTTTTAGCATCAGCCTGGCCATGGTAGACAAAACACTACTGAAACTTTTAATCCTTCTTTGCATTTAATTAAAGATTTCCTGTTTGCTGGTTTTGTCCATATTTGTGTTTTTGTTGATTGTGACAGGATTATCTCTTCAACCCATAGTCATTGTCATCAGCCATTTAGTCATGTCCGATTCTTGGCCACTCTATGGATCAGCGCTCTCCATGCCCCTCTGTCTCGCACCGCTTCCTTCACATCCGCCATGGTCATCCCAGTGTCATCTTTTATAATGTCCAGCCAGCGGGTGCTAGGGCGGCCCCTTCTCCTTTTTCTATTGATTACTCTCAGCACGATTGACTTTTCGACTGAATCAGCTCTTATAACATGACCAAAGTATGACAGCTTCTATTTGGTGATCTTGGCTTCAAGTGATATTTTTAGTGAGGTTCTGTCTAGGACAGGGGTGTCAAACTCAATTTCATTGAGGGCCGCATCAGCATTGCGGTTGCCCTCGGGGGGCCGAGTGGGTGTGGCCAGGGTGGGTACAGCCTACTGGTGGCCGTGGATGGAGTGGGTGTGGCCTACTGGGTGGGCGTGGCCAGCTCTACATTGTTTGCATCAACGGTACCTGTGGGGGCCTGGGCAGGAGTAGGACAGATCTGAGGGTCTCTGGCAGAAGGGGGTGGAACCGGGGCAAGCACCAAGGCATGGTCCATTTCTTCATTCCTCACAAAGGGTGACACCTCCCCAGCATGCACCCAGGGGGTGGGGCCGATGCGGCAGGGTTCCTCGCTATTTCCAGACGGCCTTGTGGAGCTAAGACTGAATGCGTTTCAGCATAGATGGCCACCACAAAATTGTACATTGGCTCCCGGCCGGCCTGGGCCAGGGCCAAGGCAGCAGGGGCCGTTCCCTCACTGTTTCCAGGATGGCTTCACGGGCCACATGAAACCACTTCGCGGGCCACATCCGGCCCCCGGGCTTTGTGTTTGACATGTCTGGTCTAGGACTTTATTTTTGCAGTTCATGGGCTGTGTAATAGTCACTTCCAGCACCACACTTCAAATGCATCCTTTTTTCTATCTGCCTTTTTTTAGAGTTCAAGTTTTGCAGCCATAAGTAGTACCGTATATACTCGAGTATAAGCCGAGGTTTTCAGCCCATTTTGGGGGCTGAAAAATGCCCCCCTAGGCTTATGCTCGAGTCAATATTTTTCCCCAGTTCTTTGTGGACTTACAATATCCGAGCACCGTTTAAAGAGACACCGAAGGAAGACGGTGCCCAACTGCGCGCCTTTCCCCCTTGGCGGGGTGGTCTTTTGCAGTCTTTTGCTCGGATATTGTAAGTCCACAGCAGCGCGGGCGGCAGCAGCAGCAGCGCCGCAGGGAACGGAAGGGAAGGGGGGAGGGCCGTACCTGGAGCATCACAGGCTGGGAACGAGCTGGGCGGCGGCGGTGTCGGTGGCAGGAACATGCCGGGAACGAGCTGGGTGGCCGCGGCCGCGGCGGCAATGAGCTGGG
>NW_015386453.1:650362-742452 GCF_001527695.2 Protobothrops mucrosquamatus | reverse complement strand
TTTGTGCAAAGTGCTACAATCGCGCGGTTACCAGAGGGGTGGGGTTGCAAAGAGGCCGATTAGCCCAGGCGGAAAAATGTGTGTGCTGAAAAATGCCCCCTCGGCTTATACTCGAGTCACCAATTTTTCCCAGTTCTTTGCCGAAAAATAGGTCCCTCGGCTTATAGTCGGGTCGACTTATACTCGAGTATATACGGTAATTGGAAAAATTATTGGGTTAACTAGTCTGCATTTGGTTGCGAGGCTGATGTCTTTACTCTTTCAGATGTTATTCATGCTAGACATTGGTTGATTTTTAGAGTCCAGGAATTTCTTTACTGTTTTGATGATCTCATTGTATAGGTGACAAGATTCAACCTTGCCAAATGCCTGTTTCAATTCTGAACCATTTTGTGTCTCCATATTCCATTCTTACAATGGCTGCCTGGTCAGGGTACAATGACTGAATGAGCTAGATGTGGTGTGGTGATATTCCTAGTTCTTTCAGGTGGTTCCAAACTTGTCGTGGTCAACACAATCGAAGGCTTTTGGGTAGTTAATGAAGCACATGTAGAGGTCTTTTTGGTATTCCTTTGCTTTTTCCACCATCCAACATAGATTGGCAATATGATCACACATTTGTCTTCCTTTCTGAAATTCTGCTTGTACATCAGGTAGTTCCCTATTGGCAGTTGAATCCAAACCTTGCTAAATTGTCTTCAAGACAGTTTTACTCACATGTGGTATCAAGGCTATGGTTTGGTGGTTGGAATGATCTTTTGTATCACCTTTCTTTGGTATTGGGATAAATATTAACCTTTTTCATTCTTTTGGCCAGTGACCAGACTTTCATACACTTTGGCAAAGTGCTATCAGTCCTTTTGTTGGCACTGGTCACAGCAATTCTGCAGGAATTCCATCAACTCCTGGGGCTTTGCGGTTAGGCAACTGGTTGAGAGCTCACACTACTTCCTCCTCTGTGATATCCGGTTCCATTTCCTCAACCCATAGGGACAGTAGTTAAAGTTGCATTACTTTAGAGAGCCTATTCAAAGATCAGTTAAGAGGTCACCCTTAGGAAATGTTAAAATTTAAAGGGAATCTGAATTTTAACAATTTTGTATCTATTGCGTTCAGTGTGAATGATAAAGAAGGACTCAGCTATTGTTTTGCCATGATGTATTTATATGTGAGGCAAGGTTTTTCCTTGCCTAGGCATAGGTTTGTTGTGGTAGTTTGGGATCCTTCTGATAAAATCCTCAGTATTATTTCTAAAATCATAACAACCCATTATCTCATGGACCTCACTGACTTTGGGGGCTGGTGTGTGGATTTTCAGACATGTTGCACTGTTGCAAAACTGGTGCCACATTTTTCAAGTTAACCTCAGTTCCTAATGAGTATATGGATACCAGACAGCTATTTTTCCATAGTTTCTTGATAACAATAGAAGTGATTTTCCATTGTCTTCTTCCATGGTGTTTTGTTTTTATTTGATTTCTCATTCTAACTACAATGCTGGAATTCCTGGTGGAATTTACTAGGAGGCAAATTGATCTCGTTCTCTCAGTTACTCATTCTAGAGTCCCAGGATAATTCCTATATTTTATTTATTTCAATCATTTTTCCTGGTAGGTGAGCAACTTTATAAATAGATAATTGTATTTTCTATCCCTTAGCTTTATGTTCTGGAAAGACCTCCAGCATTTGACCAGGACCCAGAAACATGGCCAGAAATAAGTATGTTTGAGATTGTGACTTTGCCTTGAAGCATATCAGGTTCCCTTTTTTTTCAATGAAATCATTTTTTAAAAAGTTTTTAAGGTGAGGCATGGAGGTCTCTATGGGAGGTAAGGTTGTCCTTGAATACTTTGGTGCCTACAGGTGCCATGATGGAGATGAGCATGAAAAAGTATGGGATATTATTCCTCTTGACACTTTTGTATATTATCCAATAAAGGAGGCAATTAAAAATGTAATTTCATTGGGAGGTTTGTCACCATTCTATGTTGCTAATACAAGTATTTTTTGCAATTAGCTCTAAATGGATATTGCTTAGGTTTGCTCTGGGTTTTGGTTTCCTTGTCAGTTTCCTTAGAAGTTTTTAAGGTGTAGACATCCTTTCATGTGGCATTGTACTGTAATACTGCCATTGTGTCACATTTAGCTTTCTGTTCTTTAAGGAAAACATACCCATACCCATACTCTTTTAACCATTATTCATAGAATTTAGCCTTCAGGCTACTCACCATCATTCCTGCTCTTCTGGATAACTTTGCAAGTCAGTGGCAACTATAAAGGAATCATATATCATTTAGGCTTGCTGCATCTAGCTGGCCTAATTAGAAAGCCAATGTCCACCAGTATTTTGTACTACTGTATACAAAACAATAATCAGAATTAGGCATCAGAGTGTAGCTGAGTAAAGTCTTAATCCAGGAATTTGTTTTCAACGCCAGGATGGAATCTGCAGCTTTTTGCAATCTGGGTTGCAAAAATCTGGATGATCAATTGGTTGTTGTTTAGTTGTGTTCTATTTTCTATACCCTGATGAATCTTACTATATTAGGAATGTCTGTTGGTAACTGCTTCTTTTTAAATTCCTGCTTGTGTCATCACTGTTAGTATTTAGCCACCTTGTTTTCTGGTTGCCTCTTTTTCAGTTCCCTTTGTTTTTTCCAAGCATTCTAAGCATCCAATAATTCTTGTCTTTGCTTATGTACCCAAAATATTTAAGCTTTAACTTTATTATTAGTACTTCTAATGAATAGTCTGGATTTAGTTCATTTAATACTGAATTGTTCATTCTTCATACAGTTCATGGTATTCTCAACAATTTTTTCCAGCACCATAGTTCAGAGCCATACTTTTTCTTCATTCAGCTGTTCTGATAGCCCAGCTTTCCTAATTAAATGTTATAACTGGGAGAACCATGGTCTTGAAAGTTCATACCTTTGTAGTAAGTATGATGTATCTATGTACATTAGTATTCAGTCTTTTTCTCAAGCGGTAGATATCTGTTTATTTTATGACCACAGTCACCATCCCTAAAAAATTTTGTGCCTAAGAAAATAAAATCTGTTACTACTACACTTGCTTCTCTGCCTATTTTCATTAAGTTATCATTGCATGTTGACATAATTTTAGGTTTTTTAAATAATTGAATAGCTTTTGCACTCTCTTCTTTCAGCTATATTAAGAGATTCCTCAAATCTTCCTCATATCCAGTTGTCAGAGTGGTATCAGCATATCTGAGGTTGTTGATGTTTTAATCAGAAATTTTAATTTCACTTTCTTTTAGTCCAGAAAATTATTTTCTTCCATGTAGCAGTTATTTCAGTTTGTAGTTACATATAACATAGTTTTAAAAGAACTTTAAGAAGCATGAGAGCTTGTGGAAAAGAAAGAAAATTCTGCCCCTACACTTGCATCTGAGAGGCAGCTTCATCCACATTATAGTATCATCTTGCCCTCTGTAGCCTTTGGGCTGCAGTGACATGTGTTGCCTAGCCCTACACTAAACATACTTTGAAAGGAGCTTCTATGATTTGTTTAGTATCATCACTAAAACAAGTACAGCCCACCTGTATTCATTCACATTAAATATATAGTGCAAACAGCTTCACACCGGGCATGACAGCATAGATTAGAACAAGTGGGTAGTGCCAAAATCTTCATGGAACAGATGGATATTAAGGCAAAATTCATATGATTTAAGAGAAGGCTCAATATATGGATGTTCTAGGAAGCAGATTCACACATTAAGAAAAATGTAGAACAGTTTGGCACAAGGATTACAGGAATAGTTGTAAATAGAATACAAACATAATACAATATTGCCAAATCTAGGCTGTAAAAATCCAGGTGACCAGTAGATGGCAGGAAAGAGTTAAATATTTTAAGTGAGCAACTATCTCAACTTAGCTATTAATTCCATTTTATGTATTGGTAGTTAGTTTAAAGATAAAGAATTTAACACATTTTTCTGCCACTTGTCATGGTTCATGTTGTATATGAGCGTATATAACACGTTTTATACAATTTAAAACGCAAGAAAACATGTTGGGAGTGTATTATATAAAGAACCATGGAAATTTACCTATTATTATCTAAAGAGAAAATACTTTTTTTTAACTTTAAAAAAAGTTGCAAATATGTCTGCAAAAACCTTTAAATGTGATTTATAAGATGTCTCTGTAGACGGAAGAATTAAAAAATAAAAAGCAAGATATGATTTAATCTCCCACTCTCAAGTGGGAACAACTATTCGTTGTGGTCTGTCGCTATTCTAATGTTAGTATTTAAAATGAGTAGGTTGCATCTTGATTTTTCACTCTCAGCAGAAATCCCCACCCACCATTCATGTGGGGGTTCAGTGATGACCTTTGTAAGTTGCTTTGTCAGGTGACACTTTTCAGTTCTGGGAAGAAATTATGGAAAAGTCTCTTCTAACCTTCCCTTCTGGAGCCTGCAGATATGTTGGAATATAATTTCCAGGATTCTCAGCCACCAGAAAGTGATCTTGATGCATCAAATTTATCCTGAATATGGGTCAGGACAGAAATAATGGTTTAAGTCTTAATAGTGTTTATGGCAACTGTTTTACTCATAAGATGACCATAGCTTAGCAGATTTAACACCTAATTCTCACAGTTGACAAAACACAATGACTGCTTTTTTTTTGCCTAATATGTATGTATATTAAACCATAGGGTACAGCTGCAGTATTATTATTTATACCCTTCAATATTTTTGCTTTCCCCTTTTTTGGATGTATACATTATTGTTGTTGTTGTTTGTTTTTCAAGTACACTGAGTGCTTCTGTACCCGAGACAAATTCCTTGTATGTCTAACCACACTTGGCCAAATAAATAAAGTATATAAGTATATAAATATTTTTTTTGCCCATTTACCTATCAATGTGCTGAATTCTGGATCAAGTCCAATTTTGCTTTCCCATCAGATTTAGGCAGTTGTCAGTTCAAAATAAATGCCTCAATTACGCATGCATACTTGACACATATTAGTAATGCCAGTAATTTCTAGCAATGTTATACTAATAATGTGTTAAAGTTGCATGTTGCCCAATTACCAACAACATTGGGTGGTTTACAACAATCAAAGAAATTATGGATGACAGAAGCCAATACTGGTGGGATTATGTACTTGTGACCATAAGTGAACAGGCATCTCTCAAAGCAGACTTCTCCCTGGTTCAGAATAAAGCAGGCTGAAAATCATAGAATCATTTCTTCAAAGCTTTCCTTCAGATGGAAAAATCTACAAGTGTCTTGAAGCATTCAAGACTCCACCTGCCTTTGCTTCTGGGCACTTTGCACCAGGATTATATAACCTATAGTGTTTGGGATGCAGTTCTTCCAAAATTGCTGCTCAATGCATAGAAGGAAATGAATAAATACTCAGGGTAAAAATATTACATATAACTAATGTAATATTAATTAGATTTAACATTGAATTAATTTAGTCAATTCACTGTTTTCTTCTGGCCATACTTACTTTCTGAAGAACACTCCCTGGAACCCCTTAGAACAGGCATGTCAAACTCGTGACGTCGCGCGACGTATCAGAGCTTTTTCGCCATTGCTGGCAATGGGGTGGGTGCGGCTCCGGTATGATGAAACCGGCCCGCGGGTCGGCAGTTTGACATCCCTGCCTTAGAACAGTGGTGGCGAACCTATGGCACGCGTGCCAGAGGCAGCACTCGGAGCCCTTTCTGTTGGCTATTGCCCCAGCCCCACCTCCCCCCATGGCCCCCTCCTCACCAGCAGCCCCCCTGGAGGAGAGTCGCCCCCGGGTGCGGCCCGCACGGAACAGCGCAGCCTAGGACATGGCAGCCAGGCAGCAGGGACAAGATTCTGCCCTCATGCCCCGTCGCGCACAGATGATGTTGCAGGGTGCGGGCGGAGGGCATGGCTGCCATGGCGCTGCAGGGCCACCTGGGTGATCTGCAGTGGGCCATGGAGGCGGTGGGTGGCCCTGCAGGCGGGTGGGGCAGGGGGTGGGTGGGGGCGGAGCAGGCAGGGCGGGAGGCGGAGCGGGGGTGGGGGGGCAGGTTTTGGGCACTCAGTCTCTAAAAGGTTCACCATCACTGCCTTAGAATGAAGAAGTTGCACATTTCTACTTTGTCCACCAATATATTACAGCACTATACATTCAAGTGAAATATCTATTTGAGACATGCTATAAAAAGTTCTGCCTCTAACATGTACTCCTACTGTATATGCTTCGATTTACTGACAATATGGTTTTGTGTGGCATTAAAAGTGGCAATTAATTCCAGAATTTTTTTTTTTAATTGTGGTACTTTTCTCTAAAACTTTTCCTCTAAAACTCCTTCCCTTTCTTTCTCCTAATGTTTCTATTTTAAAAAAAATCTCTTTGCCTTGGAAAAATGGCAAAGCAGTTTCTATTCCAGTGCTGCTTCTTTTGTTGAGTAATTGAGTTAGTTGGCAATATTCTGGATGATAATAACACTCAATTTGAATAAGAATTTTAGGCTCTTTAAAAAGGCAAGTAAGACCTACAAGGAGGAATGCTGATGTTATCGGCCACTTGTTGTGTTCTTGGCTTTATCATAATAAAACCTGCTTTTCTGTTTTCTATCCTTCATTTTGTGCTGGGTGAAGATTAATAAAAGCTTTGAAGAAAAAGCACATCCATACTCCTGTGGTTGAGAGACTGGGTGCAGAGTTATAGCACATGATATTCTGTACAACTGACACTGATACATATTGCGGGCTTAAACATTACAGTGAGCTGCTTCCTTGTGAGAGTCACCTTGGGTAAAGAGTATAATGTGTGAGTCATAAATTAATGGATCTCATTTCTGACGACAGCCACGTCCTCCATAGCTAAAAGTACTTCAGGAAAGTGGGCAGCAATGATAATCTCCAAGCATACAACTTGCCCTGTTTATGTTGCAGTGGATAGCTTTTAAATTTAAAAAAAAATGCAATTTGTAACCTCTGGACAGCTCAGTACCCAAAATTATTTCAGACTTTATAACAAAATGTATTGCCTTTTGCATTAAATTAATTATGTCAGGGAATCTGGATTCATGTTTTAAATCTTGGTGTTTTTAAGACAACAGAAGAGTATGCAACTTGTGACTTACCTCCTGTTATCTAATCAGGGAAGAGAAAGGAATTAAATACTGTTTATTAAATACTATTCATGTTTTCATTGAATAGTAGAATGCAAGCTACAAACTTATTATTGCCTATCTCAGATATCTGCTGTCATTTTTTAAAAAACATTTACATTCAAGTAGAGGATATATTTACTTTTGCTAGTCTTTCTTTCCAATCAGTAGTTTGAGTTTCAGGATTGAGCCTAAAAACCCAGCTCAGTTTTGCCCCAGTTTAGCATTGTATTCATGTTCCAGCAACTCTTACCTCGTGGGACTTCTTCAGCAAAACTATTGGCACAAAAGTGACTGTGGGATTTTGGCAGACAGATGCCTGGAGCCATCGCATATTTTTCATCCTCCCAATCTTGGCTAAATATTGGAAAATAGCAATAAATAATGAGAACATAATTCCAGAAAATTATTTTAGTGGCTCAATATTTTAATACATATTTTATTTACAGACATATTTTATATTTTACTTATGGACACACTATATTTTTCTTATAGCACAAATGACGCAACAGGAATATTCTTTTGATACTTTGCATTCATTTGTGTGTGGATATTCTAGAAATTAGAGTGATGGTCAGTTGAACAGTAACATTAGCTCTGCAAACAAATACCCCAATTCAAATCATTTGTCTAAAAAAATGAAAAGTTGTAATTTAAAATGTCTGGAGTGTATTAGACTGGATAAGACCATGTTAGTAAAAGAAAAAAAAACTTTTATCTCCAGCCAGTCAATCAGTACAGAAGGAGATTTTTAATTTTTTTATCCTCAGAGGAAGTACGATTTCTGTATAAGTATTATACTTTCCTGGCTTGGTATGAAGGAGATTGTAAAGACTTTTTGTTGAAGGCGTTTAAGTAGTGGGATGTCCCCTTTTTGATTGGGGAACAGTGGTCTTCCAGATTTACTTGAACTTCGTTTTCCCAACCTTCCTTATCATACACCAATTAGCAAATGTTTGGGAGGGTTTGCTCACTTGTTGAATTCTTTTTAGTAACATGAAAACAGTCTTTTCTCTTTTTCCCTCTCTTACCACCTTTGGTCCCTCTGTTCCTTCTTTCCTTAGGATGCATGCCTGTATTTATAACAGAATAACAGAACTGGAAGGGACCGTGGAGGTTCTCTAGTCCAACCCCCTGCTCAGGCAGGAAACCCCATACCATTTCAGACAAATGGGTGTCCAATCTCTTATGACTATTGCAGCATCCATCCCACAATCATGTTGTCTTCCCTGTGTGAACTGCCTCTAATTCAGTTCCCCCCAGCTGCCTATCTTTACCCTTTTGACCACCCCAGCTGACCTTCATCATCTTCTTCCTCCTGCTGGCCTGGGATCTAGATGCTGGGCAAGGGCGTAACCTTGGGATGGACCGAATGTGGCAGAGTAGTGGAGCCTTGTCTGCTGAAGAGAGTGTACAAGACATGGCCAGCAGGGAGCAGCAGCACAGAATAACAGAGATGGGAGAGACTTTAGAGGTCTTCTGGGAAAGATTGAGGGCAATAGAAGAAGGGGATGACAGAGAATGAGGTGGCTGGATGGAGTCACTGAAGCAGTAGGCGTGAGCTTAAATGGACTCCAGAAGATGGTAGAGGACAGGAAGGCCTGGAGGAACGTTGTCCATGGGGTTGCGATGGGTCGGACACGACTTCGCAACTAACAACAACAAAAATCCAACGGTCCGCAAACTTTTTGGCTTTGTGGACTGGCGGAGGCAGTGCGACGGGGAGAGGTGATGGTTCCACGCGAATGGCAGATGAGCACAAATGGAGCTTTGTGCATGAGTGCGCCTGCCTGCCACTTGCACGACCTTGTACCAGGCCGTGGCCCAAGGGTTGGGACCCCTGTTCTAGTCCAGCCCCCTGCTCAGACAGGAAATCCTATACCATTTCAGATAAATGGTTGTCCAATGTCTTCTTAAAAACCTCCAGTATTGGAGCATCTACAGCTTCTGGAAACGAGTCGTTCCACTGATTAATTGTTCTAACTGTCAGGAAATTTCTCCTTAGTTCTAGGTTGCTTCTCTCTTTGATTAGTTTCCATCCATTGCTTCCTGTCTTGCCTTCAGTTGCTTTGAAAAATAAGTTGACCCCCTCTTCTTTGTGGCAGCCCTATAGATACTGTATTGGAACATTGCTATCATATCACCCCTAGTCCTTCTTTTCATTAAACTAAACATACCCAATTCCTGCAACCGTTTTAGCCTCCAGTCCCCTAATCATCTTTGTTGCTCTTCTCTGTATTCTTTCTAGAATCTCAACACCTTTTTTATATCATGGTGACCAAAACTGGATGCAGTATTCCAAGTGTGATCTTATCAAGGTATTAACACTTTGTGTGAGCCAGCAGAGGAGGGAGGGCAGCAGTGCAGGTGGGGGAGCCCTATTTTCCGTCACCAGCATGAGGAGCAATACCCTACAGACTACGGAGAGTGCAGCCAAATAGACCGATGAGGGCCAGGGAGGGGCGGTGGTGGTAGTTTCTTGGGTAAATGTCACAGTTGTGTGGGAAGTGCTCCCAATTCCCTTAGCTGGTCCAGAAGGATACCATAATTGACGGTGTCAAAGGCAGTTGAGAGATCAGGGAGGGCTTGGACATATAAACATCCCCATTTCAAGCCTGTCAGTAATTCATAAATCTGATCAGTGTTGTGTCAGTATTGTAACCTGGCCTATAATATTTTCTTTCTTCAGTGATGGTCTACATGTCTCTTGTGCCATTTCATTTCTCAGAGTCTGGAGTTCTCTGGGATCCACATACACAGAGAATGTCTTGGCTTCAACCAAGGGGACAAATGTCCATGCAGCAGGTTGGCAAGTGGCAGTCATGTGTAAGGCTTATAGAGGTGCTAGGAACAAGCACAAATTGGGGAGAGGGCTTGGCAGAAGATGCAATGGTGGGAAGTGAGGGAGAGCTGCAAGGAAAGTGCTGGAGGAATCAGTGAGATTGCAGCAAGGCTTGTAGAGGCATCGAACTGAGCACACATGAGCGAAGTGCTTGGTTGAACAGGTGGTGTCAGAGGAAAGGCCTGCCATTGGTGAATCTGTTGGTGTAGCAATAGCAATAGCACTTAGATTTACATATCGCTTCATAATGCTTTACAGCCCTCTCTAAGCAGTCAGCATATTGCCCCCAACTATTTGTGTCCTCATTTTACTGACCTCAGAAGAATGGAAGACTGAATCAACCTTGAGCCAGTCAGGATTGAACTGCTAGCAGTCGGCAGAATTAGCCTGCAATACTGCTTACCACGGTGTAGCACTTGGCAGGCCCAATTCACCTACATTTTGGATCTTACTCCTTAGGCCATGACAGAATCCATATAGGCATGATCTGACCCACGGCCATTGTCTTCTGCTCATTCTAAACAATGACTAATGCCTCAGTTGAGCTGTGCAGCAAAGCTTCAGGGACAACCCTCTAGACCCCCACTGTCCCCATCAAGTGCCTGGGCAGGCTGACCAAATAGGTATTTTCTCCCTGCATCAATGGATAACCACAGAAAATTTCAAGGACAGCAGGGAGTGATCTGTCCATGATGAGTGGCTAATGACAACATCCACAGCTCTAGATGTTACTATAATTCCAAGAGAAAACCCAACTCTAATATGTGAACTAGGCCATCAATAACCTAGATTTAATCCATGGTATCTATGAAATTCCAAGCTGCTGCTGATCTTGAGCCCAGAGAAAGCATTTTAAAGTTCCCTAGAATTATAGGTCTAGGAAACTCTGGGCAAAACCTGGCTATAGTATTGAGCAGCTCAAGTAGGCAAGGAAAGTGGTATTTTGTGGTAAATAAGATTAGGAAAGAGACATTGCAAGCAAGAACTATTAGAATGCTACTTCAATGATATGGATTATTACAACAGAATCTCAAAAAAGTTTATTTTTCCCTCTCTTTTATACCAAAGAGAGTTACGGTGGGCCAGTCATAAGTTTCTTCCTGACCTCCTCCTCCTATCTTTCCAGGCTAAATTGACGTGTTTGTTAACGGTTGCCATATACTTTCTTCTCTGTACCACTCTATGCTAATACATTTGCAGCTACCCATCAAAACCTTAATGCTCACTTCACAAACAGGATCTCACATCCATTGTCTCTGGAGCAGAATCCTTGGAAGCCACCAATCTTTTTGGATGACAATAGCCATTTCTTGCCACTGCACCCCATGCCAAATCCAGATGGGAATATTTCCAAAAGACGATCCCCTTTCTCCACCAAACCAGCTTTAGTGATGCATATCAGAAGGGTTTTCTCATCCAATGGTAAGATGATGAGAGGACCAATCTGGTATGCTTTACCAAAACTGGTATGATATCTTGGCTAAAATCATGAATGAGGTAGGCATTATTGTAGGCTGACCTTGTATTATGTAACAGCAGCTGGAGGCCATGGCCAGTGAAATTCTGATGACTAGGTCTCGGGGCTAAGCACGGGGCTAGAAACTGCACTGCAACCAAGCGTTGTGATTGTTTCCCTGAGAGCATGCCACCCTGTCTCCTACCCTATTTCTCTATGCCCATCACTACTATGATATTACTGTCTATTTTCTTCCACATAATTCCTATCCCCCTTTAACCCATTCTTTTCCTTCAAAAGGGGATCTGCACTATTACAAACTACAGTGGTATTTATTTATTTAAGACAATCTAGAGGCTGCCAATTCCAGATGACTCTAGATGACTTACATTAAAAAAAATTAGAACATTTTAGATATCAACTGGGAGACCAACTCTGCAGCGAGTGGGAGATCAAACAGATTCCTAACCAACCTAGCCGACAACTTTGTCATCCAAAAGATGGAGGAGGGAATTAGAAGTAAAGCTATAGTGGACCTAATTCTTACTAATAGAGAAGAAGTGATAGAGGGAGTTGAAGTTGCTGGGACCTTGGGCGAAAGTAACCACATCATACTGGAATTCAATATAATGCAAGCGCAGGCAATAGAAAATAATCCAACCAGTGTCTTAAACTTCAAAAGAGCTGATTTTAACAAACTCAGACAGAACCTAGGAAAGATTCCAGGGATGAAAATCCTAAAGGAGAAAACAACTCAAGAAGTGTGGGAAACTGAAAAATATGGTCATAAAAGCCCAGTCCAGCACAATACCACTGAAAAAGAAAATCAAGAAGAAACCAGCATGGCTGCACAAAGATCTCTCTGACAAACTGAAAGACAAAAAGGACAAGTAAAAAAAAATGGAAAGAGGGATACATAACTAAGGCTGATTATCAGCAGACAGCCAGAACATGCAAAGATGAAGCCAGGAAAGCAAAGGCTCAGAACGAACAAAGACTTGCAACAGAAATCAAGGACAATAAAAAAAGTTTCTTTCTTTCAACATATTAATAACAAGAAAAAAGTCAAGGAAACTGTAGGTCCACTAAAGATGGCAAGGAAATAACAGACAGTAGGGAGAAAGCAGAGCTGCTTAACTCATTCTTTGCATCAGTCTTCACACAAAAAGAAATTATAGCCCAACATCCCAAAAAATTACTGCAAAAGATAAATTAGAAACAAAAATTAAAATAAGCAAGAAAATGGTAAGAGAACACCTATCCCACCTTGATGAATATAAATCACTGGGACCCGATAGATTATATCCCAGAGTTCTGAAGGAGCTGGCAGATGTTATCTCAGAACCATTGCACCATATTTTTCATAAATCCTGGAGTACCGGGGAAGTACCTGAAGATTGGAAAAGGGCTGATGTGGTCCCCATCTTCAAGAAAGTGGAAAAAAACAGACCCAGGAAACTACAGACCAATCAATCTAACATCAGTACCTGGGAAGATCCTGGAAAAGATAATCAAAAAACAGATATGCGAACAACTAGAAGCAAACAAAGTCATAACCAGTAGCCAGCACGTGTTTGTTAAAAACAGATCATGCCAAACCAATCTTATTTCATTCTTTGATAAAGTGACTAGATTAGTAAACCTGTGAAATGCCATTGACATAGTATACTTAGATTTCAATAAGGCATTTAACAAAGTAGACCACAACCTACTTCTTGGTAAGCTAGAAAGAGATGGAATAGACAACATCAGCACCAGGTGGATTTGTAGCTGGCTGGCAAACTGTACTCAGTGAGAAGTCCTCAATGGTACTATACTCACATGGAGAGAAGTAAGCAGTGGAGTACCACAAGGTTCCGTCTTAGGCCCAGTACTCTTCAATATCTTCATAAATGACTTAGATGAGGGAATTGAAGGGGAACTCATCAACTTTGCAGATGACACCAAACTGGCAGGAATAGCCGACAGAAGACAAAGTATTAGTATCTCTTTATAAGACCTAGTAAGACCATACCTGGAATACTGCAACCCGTTTTGGTCACCATACTACAAAAAAGATGTTGAGACTTTCTAAAAAAAATTCAGAGAAGAGCAATTAAGATGATCAAAGGCCTGGAAACTAAAACATATGAAGAACGGCTGCAGGACTTGGGTTTGGCTAGTCTAAAGAAAAGAAGAAATAGGGGTGAATGATAGCAGTATTCCAGTATTTGAGGGGCTGCCACAAAGAAGAGGGGATCAAATTATTCTCCACCAGAAGGCAGGACAAGAAACAATTGTTGGAAACTGATCAAAGAGAGAAACAACCTGGAATTAAAGAGAAACTTCCTAACAGTGAGGACAATTAACCAGTGGAACAGTTTGCCTTCAGAAATAATGGGCGCTCCATCACTGGAGATTTTTAAGAAGAGACTAGACAGTCACTTGTCTGAAATGGTATAGGTTCTCCAGCTTGAGCAGGGGGCTGGACTAGAAGACCTCCAAGATCCCTTTCAGCTCTATTCTATTCCTATTCCATAAGCATCCAGAAGGTAAACATTTGACAGGGGCTCAATCAGTACTCTACCCCAAGGCCTGAGAGAAATACTTTTTCTCCAGTAGTCTATTTCAATGGCTCCTTTGCAAGACTTTTGTATGTACACATTTATACATGCATAATTTTATATAAATTGTTGACAGAAATTGATCTGCTATTGCTATCCACTTTAAATACTAACATGCACTTATAACATCTTTCAGTTACTTTCCATTGCTTTGAAGTAACCTGCTTCTCTTGCTATATAAATAGAGGTTCACAGCTTCTGGTTCCAGTTTTTATAGGTTAAATCAGAAGCAAGAACTAAAGGGTTACGCAGCTGTGAAATGAGATGAGATCAAACCTTACATTTTCTGCTTCCGTATTTCTCAGACGAAGGGAGTTTCTAAAGAGTTGACTTCTCAGCAAAATGTTTGCACAGACACACGAGGCCTGTGTTTTTTTACCACAAACCACAGTATGAAACTTATGAGGGCTGTGTGACATAATTACAATCTGGGGGAAGTATGCAAATATGCCAGCTTCAGAGCTTTGCTTTGGATTTCTGACACTCCCTTGGCTTTAGCAGCAGATTTTCAGAGTTTCATTTGCAGTTTCTGTAATAAGTAAAACATAGTTTTAAAAATACAATGAAAAGAAAAAGCAGAGGTTGCAGGGGACAGAATTCTACCTCCTGACTTTTAATGTCATCACTGATATATTTGTCATGGTGGCCTTTTGGTAAAGCTGTGCTTTTGAATATTGTGCAAATCACATTCCCACATGCTGAAGGTAGAGTCTCTTTTGTATTGACCACAAATCACAATTTCATCATGGCAGTTGATTTCCATGCTTTCGGTTGAGTGCTGCAGTGAACATCCAGAGTTTGAAATTGTTTGCATTATTTCTTTGCATTTAAGAGAACTGAGGACAATTAAGGCAAACGGAGACTTGAATGAAATTCTTCCACTTCCATAAGGTTAGTTTAAATAGGGATATTTTTAATAAATGAAATAGGAAAATAAACCTTGAAATGAGCTCTTTTGTATCCTGTATTTCTTTTTCCCCATAATCCATTTGCTGTATACTTCTACCAACAATGGGCAAGCTTTTTAAAATGACTATGAAAGAACTCCACACTTTGTCTTTTCAGTCAGGCTCTTTCTACATCTTTATTTAAATCAAACAGATGCCCATGGAGGTATTTTTTTTAATTTCAGGAAAAGGTAGAAATTGCATGGTGCCAAGTATGGACCCTATGACAGATAGGGTAAGATAGCGATTTGCAATTTCACAATCGCCTCTTGGATGGCTTATTGGGTTTGAAGACTGGTCAGGTTGCAGTGAAATTTCTTCTTGTGTTTAATTTTGTTTTAAAGTTTTGAGTGTTCTCTTTTGACTTGGTACTTATGCCAGGTTCAGTAAAATTCATGTAAATAATACCATCTGTATTGTAAAATCCCTTTTAGTTTTGATTTTTTTTTCATGTTCAGATTTGTGAAGGAAATCCACGGACTTTGTTTTTGGTCATAACAATGACCAATGTTTCATTGGCTGTCACAATGATGGAAAGAACTTCTTCACCTTCATTCTTGTTGTATAATAACAATTGTTGACAAATTTAAACACTTCAAGCTTTCATCTTTGTCATCAGCATGCAAGGAACCATCTTGCTAAAGCTTTCTGTTGAGGAATATCTGACCCACAAATTCCTGTGCAATGCCAAACTTGCCAGCAGTTTCCCTTAGAATGATCCACTGATTTTCCCTGGTCAGTTCATCAAGTATTTCTCCTATGAAACTCGTTGGTTACTGTTACAAGTTGTCCACTTCATTCTCAATCATACAAATCAGCTCTTCCAAGTTCATTGCTTTAAATATATTTTCTGCCCAGCATGACATTACCATAAATAACCTATATTCAGTGGTGAATTTTAACTGGAGAGACTTCTTCAGCAATCAATTCAATCACAGCATGTTGCTAAAAGTGCACCAATGGGTATCCACTACAGGCTTCCCTTTCGTAAAGAATAGCAATGCAACTTTTTTCACAGCAACTCAACTTTTTTTCACAGCAAATTTCCACCAAGAAATGAAAGAACAGATGCTAAAGAATATGTTACAGCTTCTATCACATCAGGACTGCCATCTACTGGTGATGTACAACATCGAAGACAGTACTTTTCATTCAGTCCTCATAGATGTGAGGGAAGTGCTTTACATACTCTCCATATATCTTTCTCTCACCTAGCCTATTATTGGTCTCTGTGTTTAAGAGACAACGGAATTTCTTGTCTTTCTTTTCAAGATGTAGTTTGGATAAAAATGCAGTTTTCTTATCCTGTGTATTGAGAAATCTATCTTTTACTTGAAATACTATGTCTGTTCATTGATAGGTGGGCTACATCTATATTCTGCATCCAAGTCAAATATATTATCAACATTCTTCATTACGAATGGGACCTGATGCTCAGTATTTTTAGTACTCTGCATATGTTCAGGAGCACAAGGGGTAATGCTGACTTCAAACAGGATTATGAGTGAGACCAGCTTCCAAGCTATGAACTACAAGGTAATCTGGAGTTAAAGATTACCAAAATAAGCACAGAAATCCAAGGACTAGGGTGGCAAAATACCATCCTAGTATTTTCAATTGATCTTTTCAATTTTGATTCTTGGCAAGCAACTGCAAAATGCAGTTGAATAAGATGACATGCCTCTTACTTTATTTTAAATTTCAAAAGTCAGGATTGGGAAAAATGGTCTCCTGTATAGAGTTGTTCTTCAAAACTTTTGGAAAATGATGAGTGCTAGAAACCCAAAAATTCCCTGGAGGTAAAAGGCAAAGATCTTGGGAAGCCTGGAACAGAAAAGCCTCAGTACATATTTATGTAAATGGAAATAGCAATATTTTATTCATACCAAGGAACTGACAACTGTGAGTAAGGTTTGGGACTAATTAAAGAAACTTACCTATAAAAAGTCCCATGTTCCATCTACTTAATGAAAAACTGTGCTATTTAAGAAGGCAGGATGGCACAAGCATCTTAGACTATGTGTATCAAATGCTTGATCCAAGTAAACTGTTTTAAAATAATGGGTTTTGCAAGGTGAAGTTATATAGAAGTTGCTTTTCTTGAGATGTCTGTCTTCTCTGTCCCAATGTTTTAATATGCTGAAGCAAGCAATAGAAAAAACTACTTTAGGTGAGATAATATCCAAATTAGAGTGCAGGAATTCCTAATAGGAGAAATTATCTGAGATAATTTGAAAACTGGAGAAAAATCCTGCTTTATTTGCAACAGCAGATTACAGTTGAGGGTTTTACCTGAAAAGGGTCTAACCTCCTAGCCAGTCCTCTAGAATGGAGAGAATTCTAGCCAAAATTAAGGATTTTTCTCTCAAGGGAAGGAAAAGGGTAAAAAGGGAAGGAAAAGGGTGAAAGGGAGAACAGATATAAACCCAAAGGGCAAAAAAATAGTGCATTCTGTGAAATAATTGCTCAGAGTAAGAAAAATACTGGTAGTTTGAATTCAGTTTATTTACAACTTCTTTGTTATTTTAAAATAAGGAATTGTTTTGCGACTCCTGAAACAAGCTGCAAAGGGCAGATCCAGGACCAAACAGATAGCAAATAAGCTCACAAGAGATTAGGGAGGCTAATAAAAGGTAGACTGATGAAAAGACAATCGCTTTGCATGTTGTACTGTACACTCCAGATTTGAGCTCCAAATGATTGTTAATTATGCAGTCAGAAAGAAACATATAGTCTAATTTGCTGGTGGAAATTGTTAATGGGGATATGTTGTTGAAAGGAATATTGTTAGAAGCTGAACTTTTCAGAGAAATTCTCTGATAAGAGGCAACCCAACTGAGCTTGAAAAGGAGGAGAGAGAAATTGCACTGAATTTTGGCATAGAAAACTAGAACATCAGAATATAGAGCAAATCAGGCAGATACAAAGGGAAGCATTGACCATCAGTTTCGAAATCATGCACAACAAATGTGCCAATCTGTGCTGCTCTGTACGTTTATATAGTAAATGTCTTTAAGGATCACAGATAACAAAAAATACTGAAATCACGGGAAATGTTGCATCTCAGCAGTATTCTGAATAAGCAAATCCACATTGATCTCTTTCCTTCCCATTGAGTCAAATAGAGGAAACTGGGGTTTAGTAATTTTCTTTGATGAAAAATCTGTCTGATAGGGCATAAAGATGAAGTGTCACCAATCCAGGCAATTTCTTCTTATATAGAAAATGCTTTTGGGGAAAAAAGACAATTTATGTTCTGATAATGGAACTGAATTTACAGATATCTAATTATTTAAAGGAAAATGGGATTATTCATAAGAGATCTGTTCCCTTTGCATTAGAACAAAATGGATCAGCAGAAAGAAAGTATCCTTCTCTATAGGAATATGATAGTTGATTCAGGCCTGGATCAGAAACGGCAGGAAGAAGCTATTTCTACTATCTTCCAAACAGGCTAGTCATTAAAGCCAATCCTTATTAGCTATGGTTCAACAGACAATTTGGTTTAAATCATATTAGAATGTCTGGATCTACAGCATGGGGTTATATTTCTAAAGAGAAAAGGAAACTGAAGTATAGTTGAACAAGGATGGGTATACAGCTGACACAAAAGAATACGGGGATCCTAGATCTGTCCACTGGTAAATGTGACTTACTTTAATGAGAAAATAAAGCCAGCTGGGAATTTGAATTTAGCAGCCTGTAGTATGCCACACTACCACAGTTTTTCCTTGCCTGTGGTTTCAAACCAGCAGTACAGCCTGTTTCAGCACTAGCACTAGCTGAGATGCAGTTCACATATATCCAACAAAGAGACATGCCCCTCCTCCCAGATAAACTCTTACTTACGGCCAAGAGAAAAGAAATGAAGAGGTAAAGACTTGGGGGCTACCTAAAAACTGCCAATTTATGAAATTGAGAACTGGAAAGCAAGTGAAGAGATGGAAACTCTTTCCAAAAATAACATTTGGCAACTAGATAAATAACATCTAGTAATAAGAGCCAGTTTGGTCTAATGCAGTGATTCTCAACCTTTTTAATGCCGCGACCCCCAACCGGTCATAAGTCAAGGACTAAACCGGTCATAAGTTGAGGACTAAACCGGTCGTAAGTCAAGGACTAAACCGGTCGTAAGTTGAGGACTACCCAACCGGTCGTAAGTCGAGGACTTTCCCTGCCCGGGAGCGCCGCGCATGCGTGGTTCCGCCCCCTGTGCCGGCCGAGGCGTAGCTGGCAAGCAGCAGAGACGAAGCAGGCCGACCACCAGCTGGCCCAGCCCAAGGGAGGTAAGGCACCCGCCAGAAAAGGGAAAAAAAATGGCGGACAGCCTTGCTTGGCGACCCCCGTGAAATGGTCGATCGACCCCAAATGGGATCGCGACCCATAGGTTGAGAACCGCTGGTCTAATGGTTAAGGCGCCAGCCTCCGGAGACCACAAGTTCTAATCTGTCTTAGCATGAAAGCCGGCTGGGTGTGTTGGGCCAGTTACTTTCTCTCAGTTCAACCCACCTTACATGGTTGTTGTTGTGGGGAAAATAGGTAGGAAGGAGTATTATGTAATTTGCTGTCTTGAGTTATCTATAAAAATAATAAAGGCAGGATAGAAATAAACTAAACTAAAATACATATATACATACATACATACATACATACATACCTGCCAGAATAAAGGCAATACAATGCAGATGAGGCTTCAAGACCAAATGCAATGGAAATGGAGAAGTATACCACCAAAGAGCCAGAGGGTTGAACTAGGGATAATCTCAGACTAGGGAGAGGACTATGGTGAACTTTGCCTCTATTATGAAGCATACTTTATTTTTTTATTTCATTTGTCAAATTTAGATACCTCCCATCTCACTCACAGAGCGACTTTAGTCAGAATGCTCTTAGGCAGGGGTCTTCAAACTTGGCCCTTTTATGACTTGTGGACTTCAATTCCCAGAATTCCTCAGCCAGCATGCTTTAGGCATAGCAACAGGAGAAGCACAGAGGGTAACCAATTGGGTCTAAAGACTTACAGGGAGAATTAGAGGGAGAGATTCACATGGAACAGCCCCCTGAATTCTTTCAGAGCCTGATGAGCGAACTACAGAAAAGCTTTTATGAACCAAAACAGGCCATCAGTGCATGAAATGAGAAACTAAACCAAACGTTGCTTAAGGAAGGATTTGAGTCAAAGCAAGGCTGGTCCTGCCTAAACTTGAGATTTATAAGTAATAAAGAGACCTTTATCCTGAATTAATGTAGATGGTTTAATAACTTCTTATGAGGATAAACAAGATAAGAAGAAGATTCTTGGTAGCATTTCCTGTTATAGCTTGAAAAAGATGAGTAAGAAAAATATCTCTTCAACCAGAAAAAGAAAATTGTGGACATTTTAAAATGCCTATGGCTGAGTGACCAATTCAGCCAGCAATCTATGGAGGTTAAATTTCTAAAGAAAGAAGAGCACACCTTATCTGGTATCAGTAAATATACTTGGAAAGCTTGGAAAGCTTCTATGTGTCAATAACTAGACCAAATTTGGGTACAGCAGATGAAGTTACATATCAGATAGTTCTTGACACTACGAACAGGATATACAAGAGCAAGGATTGCAGTACTATCCTGTAGAACAGGGCTTTTCAACCTATGGTACAGGTACACCTGTGGTACAATGGCACCTGGCAGGTGGTACGTGACCATCCTAGAAAAGTGGTAGCAGGGGAGGGGAATGAGCTGAACCGATGGCAGCACCGCACAAGCCTGAGCGAGAGATGGCTGGAGCTGCAGGGCTGTCCAAGGCTCAGTGGAAGCGCCAGGATCAGCGCCAGGCTCCAGCTGGAGCTCGGCACTGATCCTGGTGCTTTTGCTGAGCCCAGAAGAAGCGCTGATCAGCTGGAATGTTGCAGCATCTCCAGGGTCTTGTGATTTACATTCAGATGCTTGGCAACTGAATTCATATTTATGACGGTCACAGGGTCACAGGGTCATGTGAAGTGACCAAAACCTGCTGCAACCACCCAGCAGACGGGGGGAATAAAAACCAAACACACCCCACCCCACCCCCGCTACCAATCCTCAACAGAAATGCTCACAACAATGAAAACCTCGGACAGGAGGAAGAGCACCACTGGGTGGGCAGGCAGGTGTCTTGCTTGGCTGTGGCTTGGGGGGCATTTTTTTCAGTGCCATTGTAACTTCGAACAGTCACTAAGCGAACTGTTGTAAGTCGAGGACTACCTGTATTTTATCACTTTTTTCCTTTGGGGGGGTTCGTCAAGTTTTTGACACCTTTCTAGGCAACTGGTGGTACTCGGATGTTGCCATATCCTAAAAGTGGTACAATGGGTGAAAAGGTTGAAAAGCCTTGCTGTAGAACAATTTATCACTGATAAATTGCCAACCAAGCCACAACCCCAAGATTCATTCTAGAGGGATAGAATAGTGAATGTGTGTTCCAGAAGATGAGAAGGGGTGTTGGAGATTGCATCATCTCTTTCCATCTATGAACCTTTGGACCACTAAAGTTAATGGCAAGAGATACAGTCATGCAAAAATATTGACAATTCAAATGGGTTCACAAACTTTTCAGCACATACTGTGTATGTCTTGTCTCTCACATAGTTAGAAAATTAAGACTCTTATGTTTAACAGACTAGGGTACTACTTGTTTTCTCCCTCTTGCCTGTCTCTCTCTTGAAGCCATAGTTTAAATAGAAGAGAGATACAGTATAGATAGAAATGTTATCTTGCATATGTATTGATATGATGAATATATATTAGTATTTATTCACAGCTGTTCTAAGACTTTACTCTGCATCAAAGGCAATTTTTTTCCGAATGGGACCTGCTGCTAATTACTTGGGATTCTTTTAGTACTCTACACATGTTTAGAAGCACATCCTGAACTCCTATTAAAGAGTCCCTACTGAATTCAAATCTCCAAATGAAATATATAAAGAAATATGCTATGTTTGGTCTAATACGGTTAAGCAATGAATTGAAGTACATTTGTCCATGTCCTTGATTATCAGGAACTTGTGCATAACAATCCTATTCTGTATTCCCAATGTGCCCTTTAGCACATGGAATACAACATGATCAATGCTTTTATAAAGTTGATTAATAAGAAACCTTTACATTGCAGAGGATACAGGCTGCATCAGAAGTGCCTATTGTGCAATACGTATTTGATACCTATTTGTCTTAGGGATCATATCAACAATTCATGTGTCTCCTAACAGCCAGTATTCACGAAGTCTTTTTGTTGCAGGTCAGGTGAAAATGAGCTGCAAGTAGAGGACATAGCTCAGTATATTTATTCTGAAGGTAAGTTGCTTCCTGGATCTTCTTTGTCTGGCATTTGAGGGCAAAGAAGAAAATGTTGCTGTGATCAATACAGATAAAGTAAATAATTCTATTGAACATTTGAAGCTGCCTCTGCATTGAGACAGGATGTTGGATTAAATGAAACTTTTGGATTAGATCCAGGAGAGCTTTTATTTTGTTATGTTTACTAAACTGGGAAAAGATCTTCAATTCCTCTTCTGGAGTTTTTTAAAATTAGGAATGTTACAACAGATCATCCATTCACAGTTCCATTCAAATTTACATGTGTACAGATGGATGCCAGAATGTAATTTTGCCAGCGGCATGGAATGCACTCAGCAGATACATATAAACAGAAAGAGGAACAGTTAAAGTTAGAGTATTAGTTTAATGACCGTTGAGTTTAATATATAATATAGACATGTACCAGCCACAAAAGAGAAAAACGCTTGGAGAGTAGAAAAAGGAGCATTTGCCAAACATGGAAAGAATGTGTATTTGACTGTATACGCCTTTGGATTACAAACCTGATCATTAAAAGCCAAATATTAGATAATTAAAAAACTACTTAAAACTCATTAAAATATATGAAAAACTTAAATAAAAAGAAATGTATCGAGACTTTTTCAGAACTGAACCAATGCAAGGAACAGCCTCAACTTCAACTGCAAGTAATTTCATAGACTGGGCTCCACTGAAAAAGCAAAATTAGCTGTAAACTAATCTTGTATTGACATATTAAGCATATCAGTATTGGAATCTAAAGAAGTCAAGTCTTTGGATCAATAAAAGTCCATTTTGTCCAAATTTAGCTTCAGTTGGTTTTTCCATAACCAGTTATTTGCACTTTAGAGATTTGCACAGGGAGGATTTTGAGACATTCAAATTTTGCATGCAAGAAAGGACAAATATAGCTAAATATCATCAGCATACTAGCAGCAGATAGTTCTGAAAGCACATATGATCCTTTCTTATGATTTCTTAAATCAATTACTGTGAGATTGTATTTTCAGGGCCATTTTTCAGAGGGGCAGACAGAATTGATAGTAAAGCCATTTCAAAGGGGTGCCAAATAAGTCAAGTATTGGTGAAAATGCTAGACTGAGGGGAAGAAATGGAAACATATAGAGAAGGAAAAGAGAAGAAATGAAGCATGAATGGTATGTAGTTCTGTGTGCTTTGTATATTACAGGAAAGATAATGACTTCCATAGTAATCAAAAAGTTAAAAGGATGTCATTGGCCAGGTTACTGTAATCCCCTAGGTTTTAGTTATAAAACACACACACACATACATATATATAGGACAGGATATATCCACTATATACAGTACACACACACACACACACACACACACATATATGGCTGTGGCTCAGTCTGGTTAAATGGAAAAGAAAGAAAAGAGAAAGCGCACATTTGTAATATGTTTAATTTCACAATGCTTGTGGGTATACAATATTTTTTGTTGTTCCATTGTCTGTGCAGATATAGAGATTGTCTGGTTTGCCGATTCTAGAACACGCAACATATAATTGTCCATGTGAGAAGCAATCCGTGTCTAGATCTAAACCGCATAATTCTAAAGATTGGCCCTGAGCTTTGTTGATGATGATTGCAAACGCCAATCGAATTGGGAATTGCAATCTCTTAAATTGAAATGGCATATCCGTTGGAATCATAGGAATGCGAGGAATGAGGACATCTTCACCTTTGAAAGGTCCTGTCAAGATTGTTGCTTCTACGACGTTGCTCATTAAAGCATGTTTTTATGCTTTAAAGAGCATGTTTTACCCGTCACAGGTGTGACATCTATATAATAGTAGGTATATAAAAACACGTGCGTATTCGAATGCAACGTTGTGTCAAAATTTCAAAGCAATCGGTGAAGAACTTTCGGAGATTTAAGATTTTGAACAAACGAACATTTACATTTTTATTTATATAGATATATGGATATACATATATATATGTATGTATGTGGGTGTATATATAGAGAGAGAGGTAGAGGGAGGGAGGGAGGGAGAGAGAGAGAGAGAGAGAGAGAGAGGTTCTAGGAAAGGGTTGCAAGGAATAGTTATGGACTCCAAGCACAATTAAAGCTGCATGGAATCCTACAAATATTTTGGATGTAGCGCAACAACATTATAGGAATTTGATTGCTATATTTTTAAAGTTCTCACTTGTAACAATCTAATGGCAGGCAAGCTAGCTGCATATCATTATAATAAATTGGAAGTAGTTTGTATGTACAATTGTAGCCAATTGCTTAGACTCAAAGAGCTGAGAAATCAACTCTGTGCCTCAAAGAGAAACTTAGATTTCTCTTTCTTGAAACTTATTTCTCTCCTTCCTCTTTTCTCTGTCCTTGTCAATCAAGGTGAACAACTAGAAACAATGGTATCAGCAGAAAAGTATGCAGTGTTGGGATCAGCAATTCAAAAGATGGTGGTGAGCTTAGAGTTCCCACAATACATTTCACAGTCCTTGGTGAATGTGAAGCTGTTCTTCAGATTGTTGTAATGAGAAACCTTGTTGTAGTTTAATAATTAACACACTTCTGGGGAAACAAATCATACAAGCAGTTCCTTTGAATTGTTTCTTCAGTTTATTGTCGAAATCAAACAATTTTCAGTTTATTTTATTTTTTTTTAAATTAAATTGAAAAGTGTATCTTGTCAACAGAAAATGAAAAATAATTTAATATTCAAAATTTTCCTCTATCATTTCTTGATAGCTTGACAGACAACCCAAAAGTACAATAAACCTTAAGCAGTCAGCTAAGGTATTTCTGGATCCTAGAACTATGTTTAATTTTGTGTTCTCATTTTATATCCGCTTGTATTCAAAGTCGTTCTGGAGTGATCCATATGTTAAAGATCTATATCTATATTCCCCAAGACCCTTTTAGGGGTATATGAAATCAAAATTATTTTCCAATCTTTGTTGAAAATTAATATAATATTAAAATCCCATTGAGAATCATAAGAAGTGACAATGGCAATTGTAAATGCATCAATTTTAATTTTTAATATACGGTATTCCTTGACTTACAACCATTTGTTTAGTGACTGTTTGAAGTTGCAACAGCACTGAAAAAAGTGACTTATGACTATTTTTCACATTTACAACTGTTACCACAAACCCATGGTCCTGTGATCAAAATTTGGATGCTTGGCAAGTGGCATGTATTTATGGTGGTTATACTGTCCCGGGGTCATGAGATCACCTTTTGTGACCTTCTGACAAGCAAAGTCAGCGGAGAAGCCAGATTCACTTAACAACCATGTTACTGACTTAACAACTACAGTGATTCACTTAACAATTGTGGCAAGAAAAGTCATAAAATGTATTAAAACTCACTTAGCAACTGTCTTTCTTAGCAACAGAAATTTGGGGGCTCAAATGTGGTTGTATGTCAAGGACTACCTCTATGATAAATATCAATAAATATAACCCTTAGAAACAAAAGCTTTTTTGGGGTCCTCCATACATTTTAAAAGAAGGAAGGGGTCCTGAGAGAAAACTGTTTAAGAAATCCTGATGTACATTATGATATAAATAAGAAGAAACAATAAATTTGGGGTATTTCTGCCCACTGAGTCCTGAGATTTGTTAATTAGATTGGTGTTTATTCAACCATTATATAAGCTCAATGCTGACTGTAGGGCCTTCTAAAAGTATGTTTAAAATATGTATAAACTAAAGATTATTAAGAAACCGGATGTCTAGGATCCCATTCTGAGCTCACAGAAGTACAAACTACTGATTCTACCCAGCAGTTCTGAGAATGTGAGTTGCAAATAAATAGTCCCCTATATTGAATGCTGATTCTGTACTTTCTCTTCCTGTTAATCCCACCTCACTCTCCATACATTTCCTCTGTCTTTCTCTCACCGCAGAAACAAGTGTTGAAGGAAATCTATCCAAGGAATTTCCAAACTCTTCTGTGATGCAACCTTCAACTCCAATAATACAGGTAAAGAGCAACAAAGTCAGAGCAGCCTGATTTTGCCACCAATAATTCTTCGTACACATTAAAACATATTGTGTAGCACATGAAAATAAAGATAGTCTTCGGGTTATGATAGCAATTGGAACAGAATTTCCATTGCTAAGTAGTATAGTTGTAAAACACATTATTTGCATCACTTAGCAATGACAGTTGCTCTGGATCGTGTGGGTGGTTAAGAGGTAAGGGGCAGGAATCCCAGGCAAGGAGCAGGGTGGGTGGATAGGTTGGTGCTGCAGGGGGGATGCTGTGGGGAGGTGCCACAGGGCATGGGCCAGCTAGAGGGGGAGTGCAGACAGATTGACAGGGGCCATTGGTGATAACCTTTGAATGTGGGCAAGCTGCAGGGGCTGCAGGCAGCTGGTAGGAGCCACAGGGCAATGCTTTTGAATGCAGGCAGGTTGGCAGGAGCTGTGAGCAGGTAATTGAGCACATGTGGAACAGCAGGGACTGCAGACAGGCACTACAGAGCATGGGTGGGCTGGTGGGGGCCACCACAAAGCAGGTACTACAGAGTAAGATTGTAAATAGTGATCACATGACTGCAGCTCATTCTGACATCATAATTGCGAGATGGGCACTCAAGCACCCAGATCACAATCACATGACCATGGGGGATGCTGCAAAGGCTACAATTTCATAAACTGGTCGTAAGTCCATCTCATTCTGCACTGGTATATTCTTGAACAATCACTGACTGAGTAGTGGCCATAACTAGAGGAAAAGCTGTATAATTTGTGCAATATTTTAAGTAATAATTAGGCTATTGTACAAATGATACATAATACTTAATGACAATATATAAGGAGTAATAAATCATACAGACATAGATACTGTAGCTGAGTGCACTCAGTTATATTTTAAAGTTTGTATATATATTTCATATTTCCATCTGAGCAGTTTTCTGATTTTTCAGCTGACAATTTTCCTTACATTCTTTTTTTCCTAAATTTTATTTATTCTTAATATTCACGTCACCACAGTTTTAAATGTACATATCCTTAACACTTACATAAATAGATCTCATATTGCCCATTACACTGTTCTTTTTATTCATGGCTGAAATAAATATATTGTTTTTGTTTTTTCAACACTTGGTTAATTTGTTTGTTTTGAGCAAATAATACCAAATGATGACAATAATCTCGGCTTGCAAAGGAAACCAGTCCAGTGAAAAGTTGGTAGGTTGCTGGCTGTTTCCACCACTTCAGAGAAGTGTCTTCATTCAAAGCTCCATTATTAAATATGTCCTGTATAAACAATTCCTCGCCTAGCATATTATGTTTAATATAACTGGTGTTATGACAACAGTAATCTGGAGTTGATAGTATGAAATTAGTAGTTGATCTTACCTCTATTGCTTGCAGATTAATGTTTTGATTAGATTTTTTTTGTTTCTTCAGCATCTTGAAGTCCCTTCCAAATGACAACAGTTTATTTGCAATGCAGTATCCATTGCTCCAAAAAACTTCTAAGGCTATGGTGGTATACAGTTAATCCTTGGTTGACGACTGCAATTGGGACCAGAATTTCCGTTGCTAAGTGATGCAGTTGTAAAGTGTGACATCACATGTCCACATCATTTGACAACAGCAATCCAGGCAGTCCCCATTGCCATTGTTAACCAAATCCCACTGGTTGTTAAAAGAGGACCCACCCCGATACAAGCCATTCCCAGCTTGCTCCCTCCAAGCCCAGAGCCCCAATAAAGTAAGGGACTGCCTTGTTTGCCTTCCTTTGAACTCTCCCCACCTGCCTACCACCAGCACCCCATCTCAGTCAAAGACAGAATGAAAGAAATTGAAAAAATACATGTACCAAAATGGAATCAAATTAGCAGCAAAACTTTGGCTAAAACAGTTAAGAAGTTGTTAAAATTATTCCAACTGAAACATTAGCCAAATGAACCGATTGATGAATGCCATAGTTATGTAACTACTGAGGAATTGGGGCTTCAAATTCAAAGGAATGAGGTTATTAAGAAAGGAAAATCTAATTGGAACATGCAAATAGAGTTGAAAATAAAGAAAATTTGCCTAAACTTGAGCAATTTAAAGAATCTGAAGCAAGGAACCTTGAAAAAAAAAATCAAAACTGTGTGAGGGTGTGAGTGAAGTACAACCTGGACGGTAAAGGAATTTCAGAGGGTGTAGAACAATTGAGAGAAAGAGTCATAGCTATTGCAGGGAAGATCACATAATATGAAAACCAAATAATTCAATTCCTGCAGATTTTGCAATTTAGAGCAAATCAATATAAATTCTACAAAACCCTTGAAAAAGGGAAAGGACTAACTACAAATAAGCCTGACAAAGAAGAAACCCTAAAATTTTGGAAATATTTGTGGGAAAACAATAGGAATACAACATGGATCAAGCAAGTTGAACATGCAATGGAAGTAGTCAGTATGAAAAACATTAGGGTAATTGAGGAAATGGTATGAAAGCAATCAGAAGGTAAAAGCTGGAATGCTCCTGGAGCAGATGAGTTGCATGGATTTTGGTTCATCTACACTTGAGGTTGGCAGACCAGATGAATAGGGTTTTGGAAGCATCAAAAACCAGAAAATGGCTAAACAATTACAAGGACATTCCTAATTCTATAGGGTAAGGAGAAGGGGAAAGAATCTGAAAACTACAGATCCATAGCCTGTCTGCCAACAAATACAAGCTATTTATGGGCATAATTGCAAAACAAGTCTACAGCTATTTGAAAAGTAATGATTTATTCCCTATAGAACAAAAAGGATGCTGCATATGTTTTAGAGAACAAAGGACCAGTTATTGATTGATAAGCTGGTTTTAAAGAATTTAAAAAAAACCACAAAATTGTTCATTGCTTGGAATAGACAATAAAAAGGCATTCAATTCTGTTTCACAAAGCTGGATTGAGAAATGTCAGTAGAAACATTCAGCAATTTGTGACTACTTTGGGGAAGTTTTGATGAACAAAGCTGACAAATAAAAGTGAAAAATTAGGAGAAATTTTCCAAGGTGACTCATTATCAGCTTTACTGTAAAGTATCAATGGCCTTACTGATGGCAGTTTTGAATAAGACAAACTATGGATATGAATTGGCAAAAAAGAAGTACAAATTTCATATTTACTCTGTATGAATGATTTAAAATTATCTGGAAAACCAAAGGTTGAACTAGATTCTTTATTAAAAAAAAAAAACACTTAAGAAAAGATGTTGATGTGTACTTTGGCATTGAGAATTATGCGACCATAGCCACAAGAGCAGACAAAATTGTTGAAGATGATGGAATACAGCTTAGCAATGAAGATTTGATTAAGACAGTAGCAGAAGAAGGCTACAAATATCTGGGAATTTTGGAAGCTTCCAATTTATTCAGAATCAAGTAAAAGAAAATACTTCTTCCAAATATATCAAATGTGTTTAGAAAATGGTGAAATCACAGCTAAATGGTGGAAACATTATTAAAGCAATTAATGCCTTGGCAATTCTCTGTTATTCAATATACAAACAAGAATAGTTGACTGGACCTAGATAGAATTTGATAACTTGGATTGGGAGGCAAGAAAACTAATCACAGTGTACCATGCTTTGGATCCAAAGAGTGATATTGATTGGCTGCATTTGCCAAGAGCTGAAGGGGGTAGAGGACTCTTACAGGTGAAACAAACTCACTTGAAACAACAAAGGTGAAAGGTTTTGTGAGGCTGAATATAGAAAAGAAACAAAACTGATCTGTTAATTGAAGGAACAAGCCAATGCCTGGCTAATATTTGAAGGATATAGAAGCAAAAGTCAATTAAAAAACTCCATGTGCGGTTGGTTAAAATCAGGAGCATTATAAAATGAAGGCTTTATTTTAACAACTCAAGAACAAGCTTTGCCAACTAATAGCATGAAGGCAAAAATTCAACATGTAAAAAACAACAGCAAATGTCATCTTTGTATTGAAAAAGATGAAACAGTTGACCATTTGATCAGTGGCTGCAGCAAAAACTTTAAAATTGACTACAAAGTAGCATCATGACTGAATTGCCAGAATTCATTAGAGACCTTGCCAAGAGTTTGGATCTTAATGGAGAAAAAAACTACAGGGATCATCAAGTTGAGAAAATTTTGGAAATTTTAAGATCTTACGGGATTTTAAGATTCAAACAGACAGGCATCTTGTTCATAACATGCCTGTCTAATATTGAAAAGAAAAAAGTCTGATTCATTGATGCTCTATTTCAGGTGATTGAGGAAAAACAATTGGAAAAAGTTACAAAATACTGGGACTTACAGGTTGAAGTTGAATTCTTATGAAAAAAGAAATCTCTTGTTATATCAATTGTGACTGGAGTGCTCAGAGCGGTACCAAAAGAGCTTTCTCAATATTGGGAAATACTGAATTTATCAGACCTGAATACCTTAATTTTACAAAAAAAAACCAAAAACATCTTGCTTGGAACTGCCTATATTCTTAGATGCTACGGTACCTTAATAATTCTTAGGTCCTTGATTAGGACTTGTGTTATTAAATTTCCACCAAACTTTGCTCACTCACACATGTTAGAATGATGCCTCCAGTGAGGCACAATCTTAACATGGTTGCATGCTCTACAGAGAATAAGAGCTACAATAGAGCTTCAACCATACTGAACCAGTCTCATCAGAGGAGCTACACAAAGAGGGCCTCTCCCATAAACAATATGGTGAGATGTGATTTATAGAAACCTATACTGGATTGATTGTTGCCTAGGTCAACAAGGGCATGCTAGGTGTTGGTATTCCTGGATATCTGGAAATCTGATAACAAATGGGGACTGAAAACTAAAACAAATGAAGAATGTTTGCAGGAATTGGGTATGTCTAGTTTAATTAAAAGAAGGACTAGGGGGCTGCTGCAAAGAAGAGGAGGTCAACTTATTTTTCAAAGCACCTGAAGGCAGGATAGGAAACAATGGGTGGAAACTAATCAAGGAGAAAAGCAACCTAGAACTAAGGGAAAATTTCCTGGCAGTTAGAACAATTAATCATTGGAATGATTTGCCTCCAGAAGTTGTGGGTGCTCCAACACTGGAGGTTTTTAAGAAAAGATTAGACAACCATTTTTCTGAAGTGGTATAGGGTTTCCTGCCTGAGCAGGGGGCTAGACTAGAAGACCCCCAACGTTCCTTTCAAATCTATTATTCTGTTAAATGGTCTACAGCAGGGGTGTCAAACTTGCAATGTTACATGATGTGTCGTGACGTATCGTGACTTTTTTTCCATTGCCGGCAATGGGGGCGCGGTTTCACCATGACGCATCCGGCCCATGGGCCGGCAGTTTGACACCCCTGGTCTACAGCAAGGGTCCCCCAATCTGTGGGCCACAGCACTTGCAGGCCCACCCGTGCAAGCGATGGGCACACACACCACTCACAAATGAAGCTGTGTGCATTCCTAGCCCTCGCACAAAACCAGTCCCTTTTTGCCCCGCCCCCTGTGCCAGGCCACCAACCCAGAAAGGTTGGGGAATGCTGTTCTACAGGACTCAGAACTGTTGGTTGAGCAACCAGGGCCAGCAGCTGCAGGATTACTAGAAGAAAAATTGTATGCCCATTGCAAATATAAGAAGACTAAAACAAAGAAATGATAAAATAATTTGTAATCTGTTATTGAAACAAAAAATAACTGAGCATCTAGAACAACACAAAAACAATAGAATAAATTAGCCTGCATTGTTACAAAGAAACAGCAAGCACAAATATTAAAAGATGTCAGTAGCGCAATATCAAATATAAGCATCAACTTGCTGCAAGAAACAAACCAACTAATGCACGGCATGCCTGCAGTTATAACTAAATATCTTGGATGCAAAATGAACAAAGAACAAAAGTGCACCACCAAAATGGAAGAGCAGATTGGAAAATAAGATCAGCATGCTAAGATCAGGTGCAATCGATCTAGAAGAGAAGGAAGAAAAGAAGCTGAGGAATAAAATCAAAGAATATCTGATCAAAATATATCACCTAGAAACAAAGAAAGTCAAAGAAGCACTGCAAATAATAAAACAGCAAATAATAGCTACAGCTGATATAAAGCTTGAATTGTACTTTACTGGTAGTCCACAGCAGTCCAGAGCTCATGTTAAGGAAACAGAGCAAGCCATTCCATTTCTGAGCTGCATGATGAAAATCCAGAAGCAGCTGCCAGTTTTTGGAATCCCCACAACTCAATGTGAACACTCTGAAAATGGTGGCTGTATCTGGGATCGCCCATGAGACTCAGGCACAGAGTGGCTTGCTCTACATCCTTAATGTGAGCTCCAGAAAACTCTGCAGCGGTCCACCCCAGTCCAGAGCTTGTGTTACGGAAGCAGGCCAAGCCTTTCCTATTCCTGAGTCACATAATGCAATACCAGAAGCAGCCGCCATTTTCAGAGTGCCCACAATTCAGTGCAGCCCTTCCAAAAATGGAGACAGCTTCCAGGATCCCACCATGCAGTCCTAGAGTGGAGTGACCTGCCCTCCTTCCCTAGCCCGAGCTCTGGAGATCTTTGAAAGGTATGTGAGGAGGAGGGTATGGGGCCAGGTGGAATGGGAAGCAGGTGCAGGACCTGCAGGCACCCAGTGGGGGAATGGGGGGATAGAGGCAGAGGGGGCACTGCTGCATCCCTGTGGTTGGTCATAAGGGCAGCAGCATTTACTTTAGGACTGGGCCATAGGCAGCTTTTGGGGAAGTCCACTGTAACTTCAAACGATTCAATTAAAATAATTTTATTGTATTTTAAACAAAAGTACTATTTTTTAGATTTTGAAAACTAGGTTTAATTGTTTTTTAAAATAATTTTACAAACATTTTATAAAAAAAAATACTCAATGCTCTGAAGATGCAACCTACTACATAACTCTAAAACTTAGAATAACAGAATTGGAAGGGACAATTGTAGTCCAATCCCCTGCTCAAGAAGGAGACCCTATAGTACCGTTTCTGACAAGTGGCTGTCCAGTCTCTTCTTGAAAGCCTCCAGTGATGAAGCACCCACAACTTCTGAATTTCAACAATATCATTTCTTTCTAGTAAGAGTTCTTCCTCCACAGCATTCTTTTTTATTGATTTGATATTGATTGACCAATTCATATTCATAGCTCATCCCAATTAATTTACAATGTAGCAAACAGCTCCAAAGGGCGGTGTATTTGAAAAACTCTTATGTATTTAGATCATTTGTTACCATTCTGCAGGTTAGACCATTTAAAAAATAGATTTGTTTTCTCACTGGGGGATTAATGTTTTTTTTCCTGGACATTTTCATATGAAACCCTAAATTATTATTTTTTTCTTATTTCTAATGAAGTCATTCTGGTTTGTATTTTATAATTTTGAATTACTAATTTTAACATCATAGTACAGTAGATAATGCTAATGTGCTACAAATATCAGTTACTTCTTATTTGTTATCTTTATCCCAAATCTCTGGAAGAATATTTATAATAAAATTGATGTTCTCATAATACATCATACATAGTTTGGCTACTATCCTGTTGCTTAACATAATCATCTTAATCAACATTGCCTTGCAGAAATATATGATGTCCATTCATTTAAACAAAGCAGTACGTTCTGAGGAGAAATAAGTATACTTAAAATGAATGTATTATTAACTCTATAAGCAGTTTTTATTTCCCCGTGGTTCTTGCTAAAATATAATCTTTTTAATCCTAAAAATTAACACTTTTAATACAGACTAAGAGTAAATTTTTAATAAGATTGGGATCCTGAAACCTGTAGGCTGTATCTAATCCAAAATTTTTGTAGCCTCCTCCACCTTCAGTCATGAGCTACCAAATCTTGGCAGCAAACAATTGTTACATAGTGGTTAAAATTGCAGAGTTAGACAGGGATGAACCAGGTTTGATAATTGAAGCTTATTGGGTGATTTTGGCCTTTCACTTTCTTTTTTTTTTTTATTAAAAGTTTTAAATAATTTTCCATACAATATCCCCCTTCCCTCCCACCCCTCCCCCTCTTCACTTCCCAGAGCTGGTTATAGGGTTATAAAAACAGAATCATAAATTAAATAACATTACCCAGATATACTACAATCGAGTCTCATCCACACATACTTTAACTCTACATAATAGATAAATCTTAACACTTTTCCAGCAAAATAATAATATAATTAAACATTATTACTAAAAATAATATAAATTCGTCCATAATAAACTATTAATAATATTCTAAAATTTACTCATAAGCTAAGTAATACTTTTCAATCTCGTATTTTTTATGAATATAATCAATCCATCTTCTCCAAACCAAAATATATTTTCCTTGAGATTGATCCTTCAAATAAGTGGAAATTTTTGCCATTTCTGCTAAATTAGACACCTTAATTCTTCATTCTTCCATAGTAGGCAAAGAATTTTTCTTCCAATATTGCGCTCCTAGTAATCTTGCAGCTGTACTTACTTTTGATTCATACTTCTCACAGGATACCACTGTGATCCTACCAATGTATGCTACCTTGAGCACACAGAAGAAATGGGTGTTAAAACGTAATAAATAAAAAAATGATAATTTTTCTATTCTTAAAGATGAACAATTAAAAAATAGGTAGTAAAAGAGCTTGAACTTCAGATTTTTATAGGTCTTTTTAGAATAGCTATTGTTCAATTAATTATCGTGTAGACTTTTTCAGACTTTCAGCATATTTTACCAAGTAGTGTGCTTGAAAAAAAGATTAAATCAATACCTGTTGGTACAAATGGAAGTGGAAAGTAAAGTATGCTGTTTGTTTCCTCTACAGGCATGCAATTTTGTAGTTATTATGCCATAACATCTAAGGCAGAGAACGGCACATTCCTTAAGCTCCTGATGAAACGTAATGCTCTGTTTCTACCACTCCATAGTTAGCTATGAGCATTCATCATACTGTAAATAAATGTATTATTTTGCTACTCCTTTTCACATTCTGTCTATTTTTTCTGCTTTTTCTTTCACGGCCTAGATTCCTGAACTCACAATCACTACTAACTCACCAGAAAAGAAGGACCCTTCTAAAGATCATCTTGTAGATTTTACTGATTCCCCACAGGGACATGCCATCAGGGTCCACACTACATCTCACGAGGAGCTGAAAGTGCCATGGGGTTTCATGCTAGGTACTGAAACCCATTCCTTGGGACAGTGGGATGCTCCCGAATTCAGCAAGTGTGACCTCACCACAGAGGGCTCTTTCATGGAAGAATGCATGGAGGAACAGTTGAGAAGATACCAAGAGCTGCCCCATCGCTTGGAGGAAGATGCCATAGATAGAGAACTGGAACAGCTTTACTTGTCCCATCTGAGCCGGCTTCGAGCAGAAGAGCTTGGAGGAAGAGGAGAGTGGTCTGAGGAGACCTCAGGCAGCAACACCAGTCCTGTACCATCTCTCATTGCATTGCGTCAGAATGTCTTGACTGATCGTGACTTGATAGTCAACTGGACAGGCCCAGAGAGAGCACTCAACAGTTCCCTGGCAAAAGAGATCACACTGTACTATGCTAAGCAACGGGGCGATGACTCCAGAGATAGTGAGGAGGAGGGAATTATGGCAGGATATGCAACACAGGGACCACCTGAGGTGGTTGGACCAGGCCGTGATAGCCCACCGGTCTTACTAGAAGGCTGCTTTCTAAATCATCTGGAAGAGGGAAATGTCCAACAGAGTCCAATGAAGGACTCTGACTCCTTTCCCTTGAGAGTGGTGGCACCCAACATGTTGAGGCCGGTAATTCCAGAGGCTGTGGTGATGCCCCTTGTAGTTCCAGCCCGGACACTAGTGCCCCTACCAAAGCGGCCCACAGACCTGCCATCCAGCCCTCTTGATGCCCATGGACAAGGCAAGTGCCAGGGCTTCTTGATCGGGCATGGCAGCCTCTGGCTGGGTGAGGGCCTTCATGTCCACAAGCCTTCAGAAACCAATCCCGTTCCTCATAATGAACTTGAAAAGATCTTGACACGCTCCCTGCGGTTCCTCAGCCTCTTTGTCTTCCTTCCCGTGGTTTTCAACAGCTGCATGCCTTTGGTGGCCGTTACACTTTACCTCCTTTTGGATTGGTTCTCATAATTGGTATGACTCTCAGAAGTGCCAAAAGGCCCTTGAGAAGTTCTGTAACTTGGCTCTATTCCTGTTTCACCTGATCAACTAAAAATTTGGCAGTAGTGTCAGATCTTTTTAGAGTTAATAGCACATCCATTCTAAATTTCCCAAGGTTCAGAACTATTTATTTTTATTAAATCATCTGGTATAAGTTATGAATTGCTTGGACAATAAAAATGAGCTATATGTAAAACTTGCCATGAATTGGATCTGAGATAGCATTTGCAAGACCCAGAGGAGGTGACAGAGGACTCAAAGCCCCAATAGCCCTCCCACTCTCCCTTTGCACTGTTTATTCAAGAAAGCTAGAAGCAACAGCATTGTCCATCCTGTCATTTGCAAGTATGGAGAGGTAACTAAGGATGCCTTGTCTAAAGGGCCTCAAATCCTACTCAAAGAGCCAGAATAATATGTTTCCCTTTTCCGCCTCTAAAAACAAAATTCCTTGTTAAGATTTAGTAGACTTTATCTCTGTGTTTTCAGCCTTCCTCTTTCAGGTACTTGGCTGAAATCCAGTTAGCTTACTTATAAGATTAATTTATTTCCAATTTGGGAATGAGGCAAGCATTTCCTAAAAGGACCATATTCTTTGATATTTTTACAGATACATGCTTTTAGCAGGCTTTGACTGTAACTTGTTACAAAGCAAAACATTGATATTAAGGGATAATTTCAGACTATTTTAGAATCTTAACAAATTAAACATTTACATTTTTAGGGGGGAAAAGTCAAAATGGCCCATGTCAAACTTCTTAAGATAGAACGTTTTATTTAAGTACTGTCTGGCCATTCTCTATATAATATTAGTGCAACGTTTGGTAACTAAATTCCTAGTACAGTAAGTCTGAGGAACCTCTGTTTTTATTATTTTACAAAGTACCAACCTGTTCTGTGTAAGAGATTTGGAGAAATCAACTAGCTAGCTCAGTTTCTATCTTGCTTTTCTCATGGGCAAGTACAAATGATTACTAATTAAGTGAATTCTGCATTAACAAACAAACAAAAATCCCATTGAGTTAAAAATGGCCCCACACCTAGTGCTAATCTGTTGTGGAAGTTTCTTTGGCTCTTTGGGAAAGAATGCAGGCTTAGACCTGAATAGACTACCCTGTGACATAGCAGTCTAGCAACTGTGAAAAAGACTAATTAATAGATGACCCCTAATCCCCATTTATTTTTACAAGGCTGGGAAATTGTAAATATGTTTTGAAAATATCATGAAGCACTTTCTTTCAGAATGTTCTCCTGTGCCAGCCTCAGTGAATTTAACAAGAAAAGTCCAAAGGCAAAATAGCACTTTTGTTGAGCACCTGATTTCAGAAGGATTTGTGCAATCCTGGATTGTGCTCCACGTTTCCGTAATTTCCCATTATTTGAATGAAACAGGGAGACAGACAGAAGTTTTCCATTCCAAAGAAGATGGCAGCATTTTCAGTTTATTGTCCGTACAGCTTCTGCAAAATACAATCACAACCATTCCAGATGGCCTCAACAATCGCACAGCCAAGTTCCATTCATGCCCCAATCCTGAGCCATACCCAGCTTCTTAGGAAGAAACTTTGGACTGCTGGCTGTCTGTGCTTCTAGGACCCCTTTTCACTCCTGGATCCTATACTTCTCTGCCACTAGCAGGGTCCAACACAGAGGACTACAGGAAAGCTCCCTAAAACAGATGGCCCCATATTTATTTTTGTACCTGGTGGGAAGGCTGACTTTTTCTACCGTAGAATTCATCCCAAGATAGAGATTTTATTTATTAACAACTAGCAGTACAAACCCAGGCTGGTGGGTTTGCAGAAGATTAAAATAATTTATATATACATGTTTGATGTCTGCAGCAAAGGAGTAGATTGGAAACATCCTGTGTCTTTATGTGCAATAGGTTGAAATGGCACTGAACTTGCTGTAAGAAGAAAGCCCACCCACTTTCATGCTGCTAAATGTTTTTCATTAACTTCCTCTTGAATGTTGTACTGTCAGCAGCTGCTGTGATATAGCTTGTGGGGCCTTGTGGAGGAAGTGGAGATATTTGTATGGGTCCTGAAGCCACTTCTGTCTGCTGATCCAGACACGGTCCTGCTTTCCCTATCCATTGGTGAATGCTCTTAACTAAGGAACATGGGGAGGTTTGGAAAGTGGAATACTGTTTGTGCTTCATGAAGAGAGATCTGTCCTGACGTCAGTCATCATAAGAAAAATCTGTATTTTCCAGATAAAAGCTGAGATCAGAATGTAATTAGCAGTCACGGCTGTGTGTGTGGGTATGTATGTGTATGTGTGTGTGAGAGAGAGAGAGAGTGAGAGAGAGAGAATGTACACATACTTTTCTTAATTGCCCTATGGTTACATTTTTTGTTGTCCTAATATCGTTCCTTCTGCCTTATTCAAACTGTCAGATCCTTCATCAGACAAATATGTCTTATACATGTTCCACACCATACAAGTTCTGAAAATTATTTGGTACCTCCCCTTGGCTACAAAGCAAGCATTGATTATACTTCATACCTCTGTAGAAACACTTGGTCAAAGCCAAAATCTTCATAAGTGAGCAAGGCTGCCTCTGGTGGCAGATTGTTGAATAACAATGACTACACAATGGGATATAAACATATATTATGGAGTTTTATCCTTCAGAGAGTTCTTCTGCACAACTTGTATGGAAATGCATAATATCTGCATAGAACATTCCTGTGCTTTTGCACAACTGGTCATATAAGTTAACATGTGCAGGAGAATTTATATGTGAGATGTGCTTCATGTTAATAAGAGGTTTCTATGGATTTGGGGATACCCAAATTCAAAGTATTTTGGATTAGCTCTTGTAAAGCCAAGCTTACTTTAGTGCTTTTACTTTATATTGTTTTTGTTAACTTTCAGCATTCAGCTGGCCAATTTAGAGTACAGTTATTTCAAGGTTCTCCATCTGCACCTAGGAAGCTAGAGTTTGTGCAAGAAAGTTATATTAGATTCTTCCTTACTTTTAAATGAAGTATGTTCAGTAATATGAACTCCTACCTTCAAGTTCAAGGTTGTGTACTTTAAACATAGTGTCAATAAGAGCTAGATTTCAGGTTGTTATAAAAAATCATCTCTATAACCACTGTTGTGTATCTGCATTAATGTATAAATCTTTGCTCCCACTGGATCCTGTATACTAACTCTTCACCAACATTATTATAGAAAAATCAGTGGTTTCTCTTCTCTGAGCAGCAATAATAAAATGTAATTCAGAGGAGATAGGAAGTTTGGGTAATCTTTATAATTAATGTTGAAACTAAATAGATGTAAGAGTGCACAAATATAATTGTATGCAACAGATTAGCATGTGTAATAATTACAGCTACTGTTTGTACTACATTAACAAGGTACACATTTTTTCCGGGTCATGAAAAATACAAGCCAGAAACAACTAGGTAGAGCCAAATTCATAACTCCTTCCATTTATGCACAGGACCTCATTATATTTCCAATGTTATATTTGCAAAAATCCAGGTAATTTTCAGAACATTCTAGTCTAGTCTAGTGTACTACAGCAAGAACAAATATGAATCCTATGACATCCTGAACGCTTACATCTAATATAGCATAGATTTTTGTGGATAATAGTCCACATTGTTAGATATCTGGAATAGAGAGAAGAGCACTATATATTCACAGCCATTTGGAAGAATAGGTTAATGGAGTTGGTAGAAAGAAAGGTCAGAAACGTTGAAAACTATCTCTAGATACTGGCCAATAATTCAAAAATTATCAGTAATTTAACAAAAGATCAAAGGTTTTATTACACATTACACTGCATGTGTTAAGCTCATCAGTGTAAGAATAACTACCACGTTCAACAGTTTTGTTAATGGTCAAAGAGTTATTTATTTATTTGTTTATTTATTATTTGCAAAGTTAAACTAACTGGAGATAGATTTTGGAATTATTTTAAAATGATCAGATAAGTGGTTGCGATAGCCCAGATGTCTAATTTATTAGGGATGAGAGGGCGATTTATTTGATCCTTTTTGTGGCTAGCTTTTTAGGCTGTGCTGACCTCTTCTTGTAGTATAGCAGCTGGTTCTGTCCAGTAGTCTTATCTTGATGCAAATTGACTTATGCATGCAGAATGCATTGTGGAGATTTCACTTTGGCCACTGGTATTTGTGGCTTTATCCATAAGAGACTTATTTTCTGTGAACAGACTGAATCCATGCAGTTGGATGGGGTGGGGTGGGGGAATAAGCTGTGCAGGTTGAATTAGTATCAAGCTGTGGATTTATGAATGAGAAATCATGCTTGTTCAGCCCTTGAAACTTAGCTTGCTGGAGAACACTAAAGAAGAGAATTAGCAGTGGTACATTTGTCTGTGATTTAAAAGCAACAACTCTGCATTCTTTCTTCAATTTTGCAATCATCCCATGGTGTGGAATTAGATTACAATCCCAGAAGCCTTATTTGTCTTGAGCAGCCTTCCCCCAAGATAGAGCCCTCTAGATGTCTTGGACTCCATCTCCTAGATTGAGGCTGCCGCCTTTGATCATGTTCCTCAGCCAGGTCTTTTGCTATGGAAAAAGATCTGTGCATGGCAGACTATAGGGAGCATGGCAGGGTTATGTATCTGCTACTGTAGAGCAAAGAATTGGATGGGATTTATGTGTGTCGGTGTGGGTGTGGGTGTGTTTATATGTGTATGTGTGTACATCCTTTTGAGCTGTGCCTGCTTCAGAAGCACTAATAAACATCCTGACTATAGCACTTGTGTCCTTGGGATTTTTTTGGAAACTGCAACAAACGGTATGGGTAACTGCTACCTGCCCTCCTGTGATTATTTGGAAGCCTAAGCCCTCCAAGTATTCACCTCCATGTTCCCCTTTTCCTTCTTTTGATTCAGTTAATGACCCAAGGATATTACTTCAAGAGACTGTTCTTCCCCAATGGATGATATGCACTGAAGCCTAAATTAGTTTAACTGTTGGTATTATGCAATAGTTTTATCTTTGCCCCAAGTTCTTCAAAAGACTCCTGGCAGGAGGAATATCTAGCCAAGCAAATCTGACATTCTACCTCGGGGAAGGGCAGGAAATTTGGGGTCCTCCCGATGTTGCTGATTCTGAACATGGTTAACATGGCCAGTAATAAAGGATGCTGGGATTCAGTGATACTTGGAACTCATGAATTTCAGGAGAAAAATAGAGAAATATGGTAGTCGATAATACAGTACAATTCAATATGCCTGAAAATGCATAGTTGCTGGTTTAAACCGACTCTTGCAAAAAGCATTGAACTTGGCTAAGAAAGGAGTGTTTATTAATACCTAAGAACGTGACAATCTGTTTAGTAAACAATACAGACATTAATGCCCAACTCTGGCAGTGTGAGAAGTTAATCCAAAATAGGCAAAGTAACAATTTATTTGAGCATGTGTAGAATTTTTTTCTTCTACAATGTTTGGAAAAAGTAGGCTTTGTGTGTATGGTCTTCACTCCCTTTGGGACGCTCCATCTAGAAACAATTGATTAGAAACAAAATACCATAGGAAATAAATGCTTTACAGAAAGTTATTAAATAAATCACCAATGAAGGCTGGGAAATTTCAGCCAGTACAGGGAGCATAAGACTATTTTATGACTGCAAAATATCCAGGTTTATGAGTGTGCAAGTCATTGAATTTCTTTTGCAGAAGACTGCTGCTCTGGTTAGTTTGCAATCAACATATTTTACTTTACAAAAGAACATTAGCTGCATGCAGCCCCTTAGGCCAGATCTTGTTTCTCCTTTCATGTCTCTCCTAGTTGATAGGTAGACAATCCAAAGTGGTGCCTTGAACAAATAATAGGATGACAGCCAATCCAGATGAGGCAAAGCAATAGTAATCAGAGCTGAAACAAAACAGGCCTGTCCAATATTCTGTTTTTCACAGTGGATAAGGAGATATTTTTGGAAAGCCTATAAGACAGACACATTTCCAGCAATGTAATATTCTATAATACATTACTTATGAGCTTAGAAATAGCAGACAGAACATACAGTTAGCAGCTATTAATAGCTTCATTCTTCATGAAATTGTCAAAGTCATGTAAACCAGTAGCTGTCATTCAATTGCATAGCATTTGTGGCACATCATTCTGAGAAAGTTAGAGCAGCTGTTTGAAGCTATGGAGATGAGCAGCCTATCAAGAAGAGGACCATGGTCACTAGTTGAAGAACATGGGGCGGATAAAGGAGCATCACTGCAGAGAACTGGCCAGAAGAATATTATTGGATCCTAGCAGCCCATATTAAGGTGTAATCTAAAGAATCAATTTCAAAATGCTAGTTGTTAAGGCTGTTAAGCTACCTGGGGAATGGGACAGGTGCTTTCAATATTTTCATGGATGGAGTGGCATTTCCCAAAAAGGAACAGTGTCAAGGCATGGAAACATTTTGATGTCCAATTTTACTACTGGAAACAGTGAAAGTGATATTCTATCTATAATTAAGCCCAATGATGGCGACACACTATTACATTTTGGGTGACATGATAATGTTCACCAATACCCGACAACAACCATTCTTGAAAGCACACTCTATTCTCACGCAATTTTCAGTGGCTGTACAGGCCGTGTGAGAATGGGGTGTGCTCTTGTGCAGCCTCTGGGCATTGCGCTGCCTCCAGAGCTGCTGGGAATCATGTGAGAATGGGGTATGTTTTCACAGTTTTGGGAGATGACACAGGCTGTGGATATTTTCTGAAGCTGTTTCAAGAATGAAGACCTTGTGCGACCCGGAGCTACCTCAATTTGTCTGCATTTTCTATAAATAAATACATAAATAACTGTTTCTCTTTTGTTCAGTGTGTGTGTGTGAGAGACACACACACACACACACAGAGAGACACACTTATCAGCAGAATCAAATTAAACATTTTTTGAATTTTTGACACATTAAGCCCAAAAGGGTTGCCACCACTGACTTAGATTAAACAAAGATGTCTATGCACTTGATTGCAGCGAATGAACTGGAATGAGACCAAAGTACAGATGCTAGACTTTCAGTTGGGACCAGTGATAGTGTGATGCACAAATATTGTCACTGGTTATCAGGGCATTCTTGAGCATGATTCAGAGTTTTGATGTGTACATCCGTGTCTGCAGCAGAATGCTCGTTGGAACAGTTCTCCAGATCACACTGACTTTCTAATTCTGGAGACTTAGTTTACACACTATTTCAATCCATTTGGTGCTGGTCAGACCTCATCTGGTATCCTAGGCCTACCTGGAGCACTATACCTAAAAAGGGATTCAGACAAGTTTGAAACAGTTTGTTTGTTTATTTATTTATTTATTTATTTATTTATTGAATTTATATACCGGCCTATCTCCCTTACGGAACTCAGGGCGGTGAACAGGCGATAATAAAAACCACGATAAATATACACAAGTTTCTGTTCTAAAATCAAATTAAATAACAGGCCTGCTCTAAAAGTACAGAGAATGTGAACAAATTAAATAACAGGCCTGCTCTAAAAGTTACAGAGAATGTGAACAAAACTCATTATAAGATTGGAAAATGAATACTAGGGGAAAAGGGAATTGTGTATGCTTAACCTTGTAAAGAAAAAACAGAAAAAATACCCTCCAGAAAACTGCAATATGTTCTCCATCTTTGCAGATTGGGGAATATTGGCCATAAATTACAAGGTAGATTTGGACTGGAAAAAAATGCAATAATAAAAGGTGTTTGACAGTGGGCTCTGTTTATTTTCTAGGTAGATGGTGGATTCCCCTTACAGCCACTGTCAAAAATTATTTAATATGGATTTCTGCACCAAACAAAAGGTTGAATAAAATAGTGTTAAATAACTTAAACAAAGCAGATAGCTTTATTAGAAATATTGCATGCTAGATGTTGTCTTACTTATTGTGAGCTTCCCTAAGCCATTTTCTTTTACAGTGAATGGTCTACGTATTTATAAAATAACTTCTGGAGAAGAGAGCTTTGGATGAGCAGCATTCATAACAAGGCTTTTTTGGGTGGGGCTGAAGCCCTTGTACTTAACCCATCCTCCCTTATCGAAATAGCTTTCTAATAGTTGACCACAGCCTTACAGATACCCCATGGAAAGATTCCTGAAAGTTTTTAAAAATATGCTTTGTGATACGTATCCTTTGTGGCCCCATGTAATGCAGCACTCTGTACTGTGGTGCACTTGTGAGCATGAGACAGGGAGGAGCTTCTTAAGATTTAATTTGCAGAAGTTTTCCTTCCTATGGTTGACTTGGCAACCGAGTGTTGAAATTGCATTGGAAAGAAGGGCGGTGGGATATAGTATTAAAAGACGGTGAGGGGGCGAGTAAGAGAATTGTATTAAACAAGGTGCGTGTCTTTTATGTCTGTATGGCTTTCTTTTCCGACTCTATATAAGTAATGTTGACCTATTCGACCGTCAGACCCACTTCAGAAGTTTAGAAACGAAGCCCTCGCCTTGAGTCCTCTCTTTCTGATGAATGCCTTATAAAGCCGAATTCCCGGATCTGAGGTTGGCTTTTGTCAAGAATTTCCCAGAGTCCCCACCCCCCACCCCAGAGGCATTTGCTGCTTTCCACCAGCTACTCTTAGTCTTGCAAGTGAAAAAGGATGCTCTCTCCTGCCCAAATCCCTCCCTCCGCCGCTGGGGCCGAAGCTGTCCGGAAATTCCCGAGGCTTCCCTCTCCCGCACCTTCTCACACTCTCACTCACACACGTACAGGCGGGCGCGAGCGCGAGCGCGTCCTCAAACACAGACATACGGGGCGCGCGCGAGCGGGCGCGCTTATCTCTGTCCATTGTCCTCCCTGTTAGCTTCCACAGCCATTTCATCCAACGCCGCTTCCTGCAACACGCTGCCCTTTCCTCTCTTCCATGGCAGCCGTCTCGCGGACCTGGACCTCCATCACCACCAATGGCTTCTCCCAATGAAGCCCGGAGATGCTGGGGCCTAAAGTCCTCTCCCCCTCCCATGCTAAAGAATCTTCCGGTAGACGGGACCAAGATGGCTTGACTTCCACTTCGACAGGAGCAGTTGAATGTGGGGTCCTTCCTGGTGGAATCCCACTGGAAAAAAATGAATCGAGCCACAGCCAATTTTCGAGAGCTGTGAGATTTGAGGACAGACTCGATTGGGGTGTAGTGCGATCTGATGCCTTGGTTACCCTGATGAAAGTAATCCCTGGAAGAATTGGTGAGCGCCTGTTTTTTTGACATAAGAATGGATCCGTCTGGAATTTTTTTTGCTTAAACGGAGGGGGTTCCTGCTGGCTGGATTTTAATGGAAATGGACTGATCTAGGTGGGACCCTGTGGAAGGAAACCTAATAAACTGGATTTTGCTGCTGTCTGTTTGGGGAGTCAGACCAGACCAGCCTGAATTTCACAGAAAAAAAATGATGGAGTAACCTTGGTCCAGACATGGCAAACGGAGCTCAGTTCTTCTGGATGCATCCTTTAAGCTGGTGGCAGACTCTGCTCTCCATCCCCATCAACCCTCCTTCTTCTACATAGCAAGGGCTGATTTTGCCATTCTCCTAAACAGTCAGCATCATCGGAAGAAGAAAAAAAACGGTAAAGGCTTGGATTATTTTCCAGTTCCTTACACCTTATCCAGGCTGACAATAGAGGGAGGGGGCAGGCTCACGGCCTGCAGGAAGGGAGAGGGGGCGATCCTTTGAAATGGCAGTTTCTCTAGCCCCATTTCTTCCTGGGAGAAGGACTGGCCCTGTCTCCAACGCAACAGCTCTGGGGCATTCCTAGCCAGCCTCCCTAGATAGGGTGTGAACCCAGAGCTACCAGAACAGGGTAGAGTGGATTGAGAGGCAGGCTCTTTGCTTTCTCTCCCCCTTCCAGTGCCATCCATCTACCTTCATGTACCCTCAGCCAGCCAGCTGGGATAGTATTTCTACCACTCCACTGATTATCCAGACTGGAGAAGTGGAGGTGAGCAGGCCCAGTCACCAGACAAAACCGCATGCTCAAAACTGGTGATGCAGGATTGTTGTCTATGGCCATTCCTTGTGAACTCCCCTCCAGCCTTTTTTTCATGTGTTTCTCTTCCCTTATCTCTACCTCTCCATAGATCCTCTTATTGCTATTTCTGTTCTCCCAAAGCAAGAGACAAACACATGAATCCGCTTCCTATCCTATGCACCCTGCATCCTAGCCACCACAATAGGAAACCCCCTCTCCTCCTACTCATCCATCTCTGTCTTCCTGCCTCCTCCCCTGTATTGCTTTTCCATTTCACTCCTTTTCAGATGTCTCCATGGAGCCACCACCTGTTTCCTCTTTTCCTTTACATGGGGGGGGGGGGAGGAAGCTAAGGGTGGGGACAGCTTTTTTTATCATTCTCATGTGCTCATGATCAAGCTGGGTGTGGGAGTCTTATTTCCATTTTGCAAGCACTACACTGATCCCAGTTCTTTTGCTGCTTGCTAATCTTTTGGTCCTCTCCGCCCTGTTGCTCTTGAACCCCCACCCATTCTTCAATCCGTGGTGGCTTTTCCTCCAGGGTATCTATACAGGCATTTCTACAAAAGCATGGAAGGCAGAGGAGAAAGACTGAATGCATCTCATGCTGAAAGCTCATCATCCCACTTCCAAACCCTCACTTGAGGAGCAATTACCTAGGCTTGATCCTGACTAGGAAAGTGAGACACTTTGGCAACAATTCCCCAGTATATATGTTATTTTTTCCCCACTTGAGATTACTAATAAAAATATAACACCTAAAGTTCAATGTGTGCAGAATGATGAAGTAGATTGAGGGCAGGAAAATGTGAAATCCCTTTGTTCTCATCCACTAGGCCTTGCTTGTGTTTAGCAAGCTGTTAACCGAATCTAAAGGATTCTTCCTCAGTTTGATGAGCTGCTCTGTCAAAAGAAGTACATTGATTTTGAGACAAGGTATTGATCCTCCCTCACTTCCCACCCACCTGATGCTTTAACAGAAATTGGTAGTAAGCTATGTGTAAAACGTAAATATTTCATCTGAAAACATCTGAATCGAAATCCCTACCACAAACTACAATAAAGAAATATTAATAAAAACCTTGTTTTGTGTCACCCTGATATTAATTCAGAGGTGTTGAGCTCAATGCTACTATCTTTAGGTTGCCATCTAAAGTTCTGTCAAAGACAAATTTCTTCTGGAACAAATATTCCAACAAATGTGTTTATAGAGAAATAAATTTGTGTTTCGTTCTTGAGCTAGTCACACTCTGTCAGGTGAACCTATCTCACAGGGTTGTTGTTTTTGGGGTAAAGGAAAAGAGAGAGTGGCATGGATATAACCTTGAACCCCGAAGGAAAGGTGAGATATAAATAACACAATCATAAATAGCCACTTATCTTTGATTAATAAATCATTATATAATTAGCTAGAAAACTTCATAAAAGTTACTTAGTTGTACTTCAGAGATTAAATAAGAAGGATATAAACTTGGAAGTTAAAGTAGTAAAGAATAGTCATGTGCTAGTAACTATAACCAATTTATTTGCAAGGTTGAATAAACTGTTAGTCAATTAGAAATAATATAACTTTAGATAATTACATTACTCCACTATCACTGATGTAAAGAAAATGTTGCTTGTCTGTCTGGAGAGTTTAATATCTATACTTAATAAATTCCTACTTAAAAATTAGCAGTAAACCAATTATATGTCACAAGGTAATCTACTAAAATAACATCAGGAATTTATATTTATTTGCTTTTGTCTAAGATCCCAATAAACCAACTGTTAATTTATATAGCAACTTCAGTTATTCTAGTCACTAAAGTAGATCTATAATTTCTATGGTTAAGAGAGTAATAGGTGCTTAATCTTACTAGGACTTTTTATTAACTATTGTTTTTTCTTGCTAATAAATACTCAAAGTGCTTATGTATACAAAAACTGGTGAGAAAAATGTATTTTTATGTGGAATGGTATATGAATCAGCTTTCATTAGTTTATTGTAGCAGGTATATGTCACTGGAAGTATCACTTAACTATGTGTAAATAATCACTGTATGTAAAAGTATGTATAAGTGTGGATGTAAGGCATGCATGAGGACATGTGTCCAAGTGTTGAATGAGTGTGTCGTTCAATACAATTCTAAAGTTTATTCAGTCAATAAATCCTGATTTCGGTAGAACTTTCTCTTTATAATTATGTTAGAAATTTCTCTTATTGTAGCATTTGCATTGCCTGGGACCTCTTTAGAAGATGCTTTTGTTTAAGGTCACCCAAACATATACAACCATTTTTGTGAATGAACATTATTTAGTGAACAAGGGTTCATTGTTGCATAAATGTATGTATTAATTTATAAATCATATTATTTTTTCTTGATTTATTCATGAATTGGGTGGAGTATCATTTCATTGAATTATAAAATTCTACAATTCATTCAGATTCCACAAGACTATGTGTACCCCCTAATTGTAAAATTCTGTATAATTTTTAACAGTGATGCATTTGCCATTCATATTGAGCATAATTATTCATAGATCATCCAGATGAGATAAATCAATAAAGTGGAATAGGCAGAAAGATTAACATTTGTTGCCCTGTCAACCATTCAATAGGACTTTCCCCTTTATATATGTATCACTGTATATACACATGGAATAGGAAAGACCCAAATCTTTATATGCCTCAGGTTAGAATGAATGTGTCTCATTTTGTGCCTGAATTCAGGCCCAGGCATTTCTGGATGCCTTCAAGATTATTCAAAGGTTAATGAAGCAGTCTAATATGAACTGCAGCTGTGTTACTAAATGTATTTTACCAATGTTATTTTGAGTGTGTCAGTATTGATTATAATAACAATAGGTGTTACTGTCGAAGAACATTATGGCTGACAGGTGCCAATCCAGAAAAGAACATTTGTAGCTCAGGATTAAACTGTGGGGTCCTTGGTGGTCTCTGAGCTTGTTTGTTTTCTTGCAGACATTTCAGTACCCTACTAGGTAACATCATCAATGGTAGAAGAGAGTGAATTTGCTCCCTTGCTCATTTATATGCAAGTGGCTTGCCCTGTCAGTGTTGTGAATTTATTCTTGATGGTACCTTGATTAGGCTGTTGTTTACACTGTTGGATTGTTTTTTGAGTTGTTAGTTCCTTGATGGGGGTATTGTTTACTGCTCGATGGTTGGCCTGGTGTCAATCCTGGTGTTAATCTCTGCTTATCTAGGTGTTGATGTAATCAACAGATCTCTGCAGATAAGCAGATATTAACACCAGGATTAATATCAGGCCAACCATCAAGCAGTAAACAGTACCCCCATCAAGGAACTAACAACTCAGAAAACAATCCAACAGTGTAAACATCAGCCTAATCAAGGTACCATCAAGAACAAACTAACCAACACTGACAGGACAAGCTACTTGCATATAAATGGAGAGCAAATTCACTCCCTTCTATCATTGATGATGTTACCTAGTTGGGTACTGAAATGTCTGCAAGGAAACAAATAGCAAAGACCACTCCTTCAGTACCAATTGCTTGGCCTTGACTGAGATCCTTCACCCCTTCTATTCTTGTGAAAGTTCTTGTGAAAGTACTTTGTTCTCATATTTACAGGGACTCATCTGTGCAAAGGGGTTTTTAGAGATGTTCTATGGTTTAGAATTTAGAATAATTTGCCATATGAGGGGAAAATCTAGTTCACGGATCAAGACTTGGGCCAAATACCAGGGATTTAAAATAGTTGTGGCTCCTGTCTTCAGGTATTTCTAAACCCTAAAGGGATCAGAACTAATAATGACTGATAAGGAGAGAGATCTTGGAGTAATATTAAACAATGAAATGAAAGTGTTGATACAGTGTATATGTGCTGTAAAAAGGCCAAAAATATGTTAGGGATAATAAGAAACAGCACTCAAAATAAAGTTCAGGTAGTGCCTGATCTAGGACCACAACTGAGCCCAAAACCTCCGTTGCTAAGCAAGATAATTGTTAAGTGAGTTTTGCCCCATTTTACAACTTTTCTTGCCACAATTGTTAAGTGAATCATTGCAGTTGTTAAATTAGTAACATGATTGTTAAATGAATTTGGCTTTCCCATTGACTTTGCTTGCCAGAAGGTTGCAAAAGGGGATCACATGACCCCAGGTCACTGCAACCATCATAAATATGAGTCAGTTGTCAAGCATCTGAATTTTGATCATGTGACCATGGGGATGCTGCAATGGTTGTGAGTGTGAAAAACGGTCATAAGTCACTTTTTTCAATGCTGTTATAACTTCAAATAGTCACTAAATGAACTGTTGTAAGTTGAGGAGTGCCTGTTTTATAAGACCATTATATATATCAACGTTGCAATTGTATCTGGAATATTGTATGCAGTTATAACTGCTACAGCTCAGAAAGGATATAGTAGAGCTAAAGAAGGTCCCTATGAAGAAAATAGTGATATTTGAGGTTTTCTAGTTTAGCAAGGAGAAGGGGCATGTTTGTAGTGTACAGAATTATGCATAATTGTGGATAAATTGGGCAAGAAATTATTTTCCCCCTCCTAAAGTATTAGAAACAGAGGTCACTTAATGAAATTGAATCCAGGAAGAATCAGGACAGATAAAAAATTTTTTAACACAACATGTAATTGAATTTTGAAATTCATTACCATGAGATGTGGTGCTGACTACCAGCTTGACTGGTTTCAAAACAGGGTTGGACCAATTCAGGGAAGTTGTGGGGATTAATGGCTACTAATGGCCATTGTTGAGACACTGTTGGGTTTCTGTATAGAGTTGGCTGGCCGCTGTGAGGACAGATTACTGGAGTAATTGGCCCAGTATCCAGCAGTCATTATTATGTTCCTATGTCCCCATATCCATGTAAATTTGTCCTTTTGTCAGGCTAACTGATGACCATAGATTTGGAGGATCACCTACTGCAGCCCGGAAACTGTCAGGTTGGGAAAAAGTACTTCATTGCAAGCCAGAATTATCACATTTTCCTATTAGATCAACCTGTGCAATTCAAACCAATGGACCATAAACAGACGTTTCCTTCAGAAGATCCAAGTAAGTGAACCAAGCTACATGTAATAGGACAGGAGAAAGCCTAGTTTAAATCAAATGGCCCTTTTAGTATGTTTAGGTGGTTGAAACAGCTTAATATGGGACAATAGTATAGAGAACCTGAGCAAGGAAAAAAAGCCCAACAGGAACACTATTCAGATGCTAGCAAAGCATTGTGCAACATAGAAAAGCCTTTGCCAGTCTGCTATCTTGGGAATGCAACTCCCAGCTCAGCCTTTGCTCATTATGGTTGTGGATTATTATTACAGTCCCAAGACAACTTCTGAGTATCAAGATGGGGGAGATTGCGACTGAGAAAAGGCTTGAACAGTGAACAGCAGCAAGAATGTGTATGGGGTGGATTTGTGAGAAGATGATGGAACATGGAATCATAAATCATACATTGCGTAAAACTGCTGAAATTTATAATGGATTTTTACCATGCAAGTAAAGTGCCTTCATGCAAGTAGGTCTTTATGTATCTGCAAACATCAGATTAGGGTCTACTTTGATAGTTAGAACATGAATGAGTTCACTAAACTTGCTATCACATTTAGAAAGCCTTTACAAAGTTAACTTCTCTTTCTGATCAGCAAGCTAAACACTAGCAAGGGTGTCGATAAGGCTGAGGGACAGAAATAAGGGAAGCCTTGTTCAAAGCTAAGCTGAATCTTCTGCCTTCCTTCTCCTCTTCGTAAGTGTCAGGGTACCAGAGGCAACATGAAAGAGGTTGAAATATTTGATGGTCTTTACTGATTTCCCATAGTTTGCTAATATTTCTCCACCTCATCAACTTTAAGATGTGTGGACTTCAGCTCCCAGAATTCCCCAGGATGCAGGTGGAGGAATTTTGGGAGTTGAAGTCCAAACATTTTAAAGTTGACGAAGTAGAGAAATGCTATTCTAGAACAATACCCTGGAGGTAATAATTCCACCAATGAATTTCCTCAGTCTATTTTCCCCTGCTTTTGGTTTCTATCTTATCCTTCCCTCTTTCCCTTTTCAGCAGATTTTCTGCCTACTCTGCCTTTTAGGATGGTGAGGAGCTCATCTTATTTCTGCCATTAAAATGGTGATGATTAAGAGATTTGTGCTGGTCCCAGGAATGGCTTGTCTCAAACAGTGGTCAACTCTTTTCCAAACAGATGTGCAGACTTGCAAAGAGAATAAGGGACAAACTGTTTTCCTTCTTGGGAAAACCACTATAACAATTCTAATCCTAACTCTCCTGTATCTACACAGAAAGATCATATTTGTTAATAGGATAATGGTGGATAGCAGTTAAGAGAAGGGAACAAAATGCAGGTGAGTAGCAATAGTAGCTACAGAGGAAACAATACTGGAGAAGGCAAGTCACTGAGCAGAACTGAAAGTGGCTTCAAAAGTTGCTGGTCCTATATTTATTAGTTAGGTAATATCTGGGGATGAGACATTTTAGTACAGATGAGATCTCCAATATTGTATCATGGAAGGAAGCATTGCTCAGAATGAAGGGATACTAAGACAAAAAAGGACATTTGAAAACTTTTATTTCAAGAGGCATGGTTCTCTTTAGGTTAAAATGTGGTTTATATACACTGTGTTTCCCCGAAAATAAGACCCGGTCTTTTTTTTCCCCCCTTCCAAAAGAGGCACCAGGTCTTATTTTTGGGGATGGCTTTTATACTCACCTCCCGCATTGATAGCCCCGCCCAGCTGGTCCACTTCTTCTGCAGTGGAAGGAGCAGCTTTATTCTGCAGCTGCATTCCAGCCTGCATTTCACAGTCAGGCCTTTCTGGAAGGCCTCTGCAGCTGAGTACTGAGCTCAGTTCTCAGCTGCAGAGGACTTGCAGAACCAAGCTATGGATTGAATCCATAGCTCGGTTCTCGGCTGCAGTGGCCTTCTGAAAAGGCCTGTGAGTGATAAATGCAGGCCTGACTGCAGAAGACTCCTCAGAAGAAGTGGGCCTGCAAGGAGAGGCATGACTGCAAGGTAAGTGGGTATGGGGTGCGTGGGGCAGCTCCACACCCCCACCCCAGCTTAATTTTTAGGTCTGTGCCGTGCCCCAAAACTAGGACTTATTTTGGGGGTAGGGCTTATACTAGGCCCACCCCCCCAAAATCAAACTAGGGCTTATTTTCAGCTTATATATTACCTGTTCCATCTTGAGGACCATTAGCATTTAACTGAATGCTAAGGAATGGAAACTAATCTGCCCATAAGCAGTTATCTCATTATATTTGTTTGTTAAGCTGAATTTACTGCAGAATTTATCTCCAATTGTTGTTTTGGTTTTCAACAAAACTCTATTCCGCATCCTTTCATACCTTTTACTTTTTTCTGGCAAGTGTTCTGTGCCATTAGAAGAATTCTGTGGGACAAAAATGTAATAGATGTTCCTTCCCCCCCCCACTTCACTTTGTATGTGACAGCAAGTTTTACCCCTTACTGTATATTGGGCATATTGGGCAGTTGCTGGGGTTATAGAAGGCTTGTCTGGAAAACAGGAATTCTACCACTTTTCCACTTGATGTATTCAGTTCTTTCGACTTTTTTTGTCTCAGCCATGAATTTTGCAGAAGTCCCTCCTGTGCACTCTCCCAAGTCAAACAGCTGTTACTTTTTCAGCTCCTGAAACAAAGTGGATTTCAGATGAAAATAATGATGCTTGTTACGGACTGACAATATTCTTATTTTCATGAAAGAAGGTTCTCATCTTCCCACTATTACAAATACCGTAACTGGAAGCTTTTCTTCATTAATCTCCTATGTCATAGAGTCTCCTGCATTAGCTTACGTTAACTGTTGACTAATGTTTAATCTCCCATAGTGGATGTCTTCCTTACAAAATAGCTGACAGAGACTCAAATTCTGAACAGGAAATCAGAAAAAGGAAGTTGTGTCCTAGTGTTTTTATGTATATTTATCCGGGCTATCCCTAGAGTAAATATGCACCTCTCCCTTCTGTTATTTAACTTAATAGCAATACACATTAGCAACATTTTGAAAATGCATTTTTAAAAATCTCATCATTTATTAAACCTAGTAAAAATGCAATCCTCCATGCGTCAACTTTTCGGAATCCCCCAATGCTATTGTACAGTGCGTACAGCAACAAACAAGTTGAATTGAATCTAATCCCCAGCTATATATTACATAGACTCTTGAGAGACTGAAGTTTCTCTCAGAAAATTAACTTGCTCTTGGGAAAGAGGAGCATAAGAATAGGTGACCCTTAATATCAAGCTGACATAAGAACACAAATCCTAAAAATCCTCATTAATTTATGATTTTCACATATCGGAAGGCTTAGTTCTTGTAGAAAAATTACATTTCTCCTAGCTCACGGGGACACTTACGTCTCATTAAGTCATTTGTTGGGTTGGCCTGGCCCATGGGTAGACAACCTTTTTGCAACATACTTTGCGTCTATGCTACAGGGAATGTAGCAGGGCATATGAACCAGAACTAGAAGTAGCTGGGCCCAATTTCATTATTTATCTTCAGGACTTAATGGAGCAGAAAGGCAAGGTATAAAATAAATAAGAAATGTTTGACTATTATTTTGAGGGAAGCAATGTTTTAAGGTGAAACAGATTTGTTAAGCCCATAGATGGTAAATCAGTGACACGTGTCAAAGGTGAGACACCACAGTGTTTTAGTGACACACCAGCAGTGGTGCTAGGGCTGCTCAGCCTCAACGCTGCTACCAGGTTCCGCTGTTCAGTGTGGCTTAGAATCGTAGATAGGTGGGTGAGATAGAGAATTATTTCTCTGTTGTTCAGGATGGGGGTATGACATGCCGATAGTCATTTAGGCATTTTCTGAATGTTTGACATGTTAAGCCCAAAAGGTGAAATCTAGCAGATGCAATAAACTTTTTCTAGTTCTCTTTCTCTTTTACTTTCTCTCTCTATATATACATATGAAACTCATCATAGCATAAGGTTATCTGAAGGACTGCCTGTATCCAGTAGTATCTCCATCCAGTAACATCAAGCAGATGGTGGGGCACTCCAGATCCTCTCAATTTAACAATTTAATGTAGTGGGACCCCAGAAGCACCATTTCTTTATTATGCTACCTGATCTCTGGAACAGAGGCCTAGGGTTAGCTGTGGTTACTATTAGGGAAATTGCAACTATTATACAGGTAGTTGTTTAGCGACAAGTTGAAGTTACAACGCACTCCCTCAGAACTACTTATGACCCAGTTCCAGATTTCTGAGAATCACACCCCCACCCCATGGTCATGTGATTGCATTTTGGGCACTTGGCAACGAGTTCACATTTATGGCCATTTGCAGCATCCTATAATCACATGACCATGTTTTTTTTTACTTTTTTTGCAGGTTTCTGGCAAAAAACACCCATGCAAGAAAATGGGTTTGTTTAACATCTGCCGCTTTTGCCTAACAACTACCACAAAAAAGGGGTGTAAAATCAGGCATGGTTACATAGTGAGCCACATAACAACTTACGACCATAATACCTATGGGCATCACATTCCCAATCCCTGCATTATGGCTTAGCATATTTGCAAGTCAGGAAATTATGACGGACAAACAGTAGTTGTAAAACATTATCTTATGTTAGGTGTGAATCAATCCATTGTATGTGCAGTGCTTCAATATTTCTGATTAGTAATCTGGAGACAGAATGTAGTCATAATGCTGTCCTTGTCACTTGGTAGGAATGTATCAGATGAGGGGCATCTCAAAGAGTTAAAATGACTGTTGTAATACACTGATGCTTTGTAAACAGCCCCGTGTATGCATGCAATACTTTTGCTGTGGATGGCAAGGATGGCCAAAAAGTGGTGTTTGTGGGTGTGTGACTAATTCAGTATCCATGCAGATGAGTCAGTCTGAAGGAACTGCATGACACAGCTCAATCTGTTTTACAAATTCCAGCAAACACTTACTCTCCCTTTCTCTGCTGCTATGATCAGGACACTGAAAATATATTTGCAGGTGGGCATATTGTGGGATGGCACACTCAGCTTAGACATATGAATGTACAGTGCAAGAAAATCTCCTGTAAAAGTTCTTTTTCTTCCAGTCAAAGGCTATCTACTGAGTGTCACTAAAACAAAGGGGGAAGAGGGCTAGATGCCCTCATGGGAGGTGGAACCCACCCCTCTATCTTGCCTCAGGCCACACACAATCCATGAAACCAAAGGAGATGTGGTTTGGAAGTATGAAATATCAATCAATCAATCTTTAGTGTGTGAAAAAAGACTGCAGGTACATGTTGACATATGGATGCAGAATTCCTTTGCAAAACCTGGGATTCTAGGTTTCACTTAGATCAGGATTCCCTACCACCATGTAAAGGATTCTGAGGTAGTTTCCTGGGTGGCCCCATATTCCCCTTGCATGTTTTATTCAGAAGGTATGTGAGCATTGCTTGAAGCCTCTCAATAGCTTATCTTCCCTGTCAATAAGTTATCTTCCTTGTGAGGTAACTACTGGAGTGTGGGACCTAGGCTAGGCAGATCTGATTTGACATCCTCAGCAAGAAATTCATGCTAACCTCTCATTTTTAGATGTCATTTGATACATATAGTTGGGTACTTCCACATGTTATGTGTGTCCTCAATTAGATATGTTATAGAACAGGGCTTTTCAACCGGTGGTACGCGTACCACTTGTGGTACATTAATGAGTGGCAGGTGGTACGCAGCCCTGCCTAGCCAAGTGTAGTGGGGGAGGGAAAGAGCCAACACAGGCAAGGACTTACAGTGAGAGAGTCCTCTGGAGCTGCAAAGGCCCCAGACTCACTTCTGGCTCACCCTCCCCCATGAGAAAGGAGGAGGGGCGGAGACAGGAGAGCCTATAAAACAGCGGTTCTCAACCTATGGGTCGCGACCCCATTTGGGGTCGATCGACCATTTCACGGGGGTCGCCAAGCAAGGCTGTCCGCCCTTTTTTTCCTCTTTTCCGGCGGGTGCCTTACCTCCCTTGGGCTGGGCCAGCTGGTGGTCGGCCTGCTCCGTCTCTGCCGCTTGCCAGCTATGCCTCGGCCGGCGCAGGGGGCGGAACCACGCATGCGCGGCGCTTCCGGGCAGGGAAAGTCCTCGACTTACGACCGGTTGGGTAGTCCTCGACTTACGACCGGTTTAGTCCTCGACTTACGACTGGTTTAGTCCTCGACTTACGACCGGTTGGGGGTCGTGGCATTAAAAAGGTTGAGAACCACTGCTATAAAAGGAGGCAGTTTGGGCAGGAGAGGGAGAGAGAGAAAAAGCAGCAGCCTTGGGAGGAGGCAGTGTCAGCTGCACGAAGGAGAAGAAGGAGGGGGAGAATGGGGGGAGAGGAGATCAAGCAGGCTGCCCATGAGCCGATCTACAACTGCTGTGGCAGCCACCTGTGCTGGCAGCAGCAAACAGGCAAGAAATGCAGCGGGGGAGGGGTCACCCTCCAAGAGGAATGAAAAAAGGCAGCAATGGCTGAAGGTGAGGCACGGAGGAGGGAAGGAGATGGAGAGTGGAAGGATTCTTATGTGCTTTTGTGACTTTGAAGTTCTGGGATTTGTGCAATGAGGGCTTTGTGTTCTTAAGGAGTGTTTGGCAATTTCTATTTGGCCGATGGTATTGCTCTGCTGTTGTTAGCTGTAAGTTTTGCTGCAAGGGATTTTGAAGTATTTTTCTCCTGAATGGATTTTGCCTGTAGCATTCCTTTACTTATGAATGGAGCCATTTGGGGAGGTTGCCTTAGCCGGCAGCCAGTATTTTTTTTCTTCCTTAAGTGCCGGCTGCGCTCCTTACTTTCCTTTCTAGCCAGTAGCTAATTCTTAAAGGGGAATGTGCCTTTTTAAGCTATTTCACTCAGCAGCTTGTCTTTTCTGTCTCTGGAGGCCTTTCCTTGTTTGGTCAATATATGGAAGAGGGAAAATATGGGGGGGGGGTCAAATTCTTCCTTCAGAAGGAGATGGGAATGAGAAAAAGGGAGGCAGGGAAGGGAGGGAGGAAAGGAACACCCGCCTTAGCACTTGGCCACCAGCAGCTCTGCCACTGACTTTGTTTGTCAAAAGGTTGCAGAAGGGGATCACATGACCTTGGAACACTGTGACCATTATAAATATGAATCAGTTGCCAAGCATCCAAATATAAATCACATGAGCTTGGGCATGCTGCAATGGTCATAAGTGTGAAAAATAGTCATAAGTCATTTCAGTGCAATTGCAACTTTGAACAGGTTTTTTTTTTGGTCATCAAGTTTTTGACACCTTGCTAGGTGGTACTCAAATATTGCCATATCCTAAAAGTGGTACAATTGGTAAAAAGGTTGAAAAGCCCTGTTATAGAATAAACCACTGTTTTATTTGTTGTGGCCCAGTCTTTAAATATATAAGTTTTTAACTGAATTTACTGCTAAAGAATGAGGGTTAAATAAAAAATTCTTGGGCAAAGACATTCTCATACATTACTAAGACAATGCAGGAATGACTGGAAAGGCTAAGAGGCTACAATGTCAGCCTTTTCAATGGATTATTTCAGAAATCCTAAGTATAATTCTAACTGGAGCTGCATAATAAGAATACAAGATATATGTCTCATATAATATGTTTTTCATGTGTACTGTATTTGTAACAGTATGTACTAAATATGAAAGATATAGTTCCCATACCTGTTTAATCATGGTACAAATCTGTGAAGGGCCAGATAGGGGTACAGCTGACTTCAACAGTACTTGGCAAAAAGCCTTATTTCAGACATTTTCTTGTAATATTTTTGGAAAGGTAAAATGGTGCAGGTACGACCACAATTGAACCCAAAATTTCTGTTGTTAAACAAGACAGTTAAGTGAATTTTGGCCCATTTTACGACTTTTCTTGCCACAGTTGTTAAGTGAATTAGAGCAGTTCTTAAGTTAGTAATGTGGTTGCTAAGTGAATCTGGCTTTCCCTTTGACTTTGCCTGTCAGAAGGTTGCAAAAGGTGATCACATGACCTCTCTGTCATAACTATGCAAGCCAAGCATCCAAATTTTGATAATGTGACCATAGGGATGCTGCAATGGTCATAAGTGTGGAAAACGGCCATAAGTCACTTTTTTCAGTACCACTGTAACTTCAGACTATCATTAAATGAATGGTTGTAAGTCAATCACTACCTATGTATCTTAAAAATCTTTACCCACTTATGATTTCAGTGTTAGCATTTTAAGGATACAGAAGATTAAAAACAGAAAATAGTTAAAGGGAAGTTTAAAAGTGTAGAGAGAAAGAAAAGACCTCTGTACATTATCAGCTCCAGTCCTGACACACTGGTTACCAGAGTGTCAGCTAGATGTGGTTCCTTTTAGAGAACATCACTAGAGCCCTCAGCATAACATAAACTTCAAGCTTGATGCTTTCTGAGTGCTCTGGTGATTATCTTGTGATTTTAATAAGCTACTTGATACTACATCTCCCTGAGAAAAGGAATAGCAAGATAGTCTGTGATGTGCCAGAATAAAGCATGACAGATCTGTATGTCCTTATAGTAAGAGACTGTTTCCCTTTCCCCTTTTTTATCTAGGCTTTCACTGTGTGGTAGCTTATTGTGAGTCTTAGGAATGTGAATGCTCTCAAGTATCTGGAGAGGTAGTTTTTCTCAGTGGTAGAATAGTTCAAGCTATATATGTGGAAGACTCCAGTACCAAATCTAATGTGGAAAAAACCTACCAAATGAGACCTTAAAAACTGCTGCCTATCAGAAAAAAAGATGGATCGGTGATTTGAACAATAGTAGATTATCTTATAAAAGTCGCATCCATTCATAATGAAAACTGAATAAGAAAATGTAACTTCATAAATGAGAGGGATTTCTTGTACATTTATGCAGCACCCACAATCCAGAGGTTTGCTTTTATTGCACTACATAAATAAGGAGTTAATGGCTGATATCCTGAGTATGTCAGAACATGCACCAATCTCCCAGTTGGTGGGACATGAGCAACTATACATACGTTAGGTTGGGAGGTATCCCCAAATTAGAGGTCCTAGGTTGCGTACAAGAGCATGCACATGCTTGCACTCAAACCGGGCTTTGGCTGGGTTTGTTTCATGATGGACAAAATATACCCAAACTGACTAGTACTGTTGATAGGGAATGCTGCATGTGGTATTGGTATGACTAAGGTTGGTAACCTCATCCACTTTATCTTACTAAAAAGAGTTACGTGAAAGTTGAATGAAACAATGAAGATATTGGTGGAAGTCAGTATTCACTGGCACATGGAATATTGTGGCTTGAGATGAAAGAGGAGCAAATGGAAAAGAAAATGAGTACATGTATGAAATTAAAGAAAGAAAAATAGGTAGTAAGCTGTAGTACCTATTTGGCAAAGAAAGTCTATTATGTATGCATGATAAAGGAATGATTGGTAAAGCATGACTGATTTACTTGCTTACAATCAAAAGTGAAGAGAATTAATGAAAGATACAAACAAGATGACAAACTCTGGATGTGGGATAGACCAGAGATCTCCAACCTTTTGGGCATCAGGGACCGGTTCCGTGGAGAGACATTTTTCCACGGACCACCACGGACCAGAGAATGTGTGGTTTTGTGTGCTGCCTGCATCCCATGGATGGGGCTGTGCTTGTTTTTGCGGCCTGGTTGCTGGCATGTTGCGGCCTGGTACTGGTCCATGGACCGGGGGCTGGGGACCCCTGGGATAGACTGTTATTTGATATATCAAGAATGTTTTTAGGAAACAAAGTAAATATGAAAGAAAAAGAAAAGTGAAAGAAAAGTCAAAGTTAGGCAACTAAAGGAGGTGTACAACATGAAAAAAATGAATATGAATATGAATGATTACAATACAATACAATGTAATTATAATTATAATTCTTACAATAACCATTGGATGGCTGTATACATTTGTTTAATAAATAAATATTTTTAACTGGGTTTTTAATACTGTACACAGCCTGGAATCACTGTGTGTCTATTGGGCAGTTATATACATTCGTTTAATAAATAAAAGAATACTTAAATGAAAAATAGTGAAAAGGAAAAATTATGTGAAACTTTTCTGAAAGTAATTATGCTATGAAATTCTACAGAAATGTATGGAGTTACAATAATGGGAAATATTGAAAAGAATGGTAGAATGAACTGCAATAATCTGTGGGTGAGAAAAAATGCATGTGAGATCATGATTATTGCAAAAGAATTAGAAGCGAAAAATGTCTATTTTTTAATTAATAAAGTTATATGCAGTTCATCTCACTCTACAAGGTGACTCTACAAAATGTTATATAACAAAGATGGAGAGGAAAAGGTAGTTACAAAGAATGTGTCCAGAAATACCCAGGAACAATTAATTAAAAAGTAGAGAAAATCAGCCATTTTGATGGAAATAAATTTATTTTGAGATGAATTAAAAGGTCTAAACAAGAAGCTTCCAGTAGAGTAAACAATTATTATTGTGGTTCATCACACAGTCAGCCAGATGTTTAGATTGGACTTGGCATTTTTATCCATCTATTCTTTCCTAAGGGTCCCTGGGATAGGGAGATGTTGTTTGACCATTAAAGTTACCATAGTTGCAGGATGTAAGCTGTTACAAATAAAGTTGCCTTTTGCAATTGATGGATGGTGATCTTGCTGCAGTTGACAGATGATGATTTTGTTCAGCTGACGGAGGGTGATGATTATGATTATATCCCACCTTTTTTACGTCTAACTCAAGGCAGCAAACATAACTAATACTCTTGGCTTCTATGTTCCCCACAACAACAACCCTGGGTGGTGGGGGTGGAGGTGGGGGCTGAGTGAAAGTGAATGGCTTAAACTCACCCAGTCAGCTTTCATGACTAAGGGCGGCCTAGTCTTCTGGTTTCTATACCAGCACTTTTCACTACATCAAACTGACTCTCCAGTTCATCTTAAAAGTGATAAAATGATTGAGGATGAAACTGAAATGAGGGGATACTGAAAGAAGTATTTTAGAGGTTTGTATGGGAAAGATAGTGCTATGCTGAAGAGTATAATTGAAATAAATGCTTTAAAATTGGAATCCACAAAAAATTATGAAAGGTCATAAATGCTGTAAAAATGTTGGAAAATGGTAAAGCTGCAGGTATAGAAGGTATAACTGGAGCAATGTTAAAATGTCAATAATTTGTTACATGGCTTCATGTCTTATTTCATGTGTGTGAATATTGCATCTGTATCTGAAAATTGGCAGAATGCCATTATTCTTTCCTTACGTAAAAGGAAATGCAAGGTTATAGGACTAAATGCAATAGCTAAAGGGAGATTATTTATTGAATGCTCTTGAGAAATGCATTTGACACAGTTCCAGTTGAAATGGCACAGGGAGATGGTGAACAAAATTTGGTAAGTGCAGTGCATTCTTATCCTAGGCATAAAATGTGCAGATCATTTTTTGTACTTCAAGTCTTTGAGAAACGCATGAATATGAGAAAGTTAATTATATGTGTAGGGGGTAGAGCTGTCAACACAAGATTGTTGATTTACAGGAAGCATAACATCAGGTGAATAGGCTTGAAGTTTGGAATATTTTGAATGAAGGTTGGTTGCAGAATGTAATTAAGAAGAGAATATGATGGAAGTAAAGCATACGTGAGAATAAATAGCAAATTATTCAACACTGAACAAAGAGTAAGAAAATGATGTGTAACGTTTCTTTAGTTGATGTAATAGGCAGAAGGAATAACCTGGAGCAACAGGAGGAAGAGTCACAAGCAAGACAAGGGTCAGATAAAAGAGCTCTGAGTCTGGGCCAGATCTGTAACTTGAACAATGTCTCCAACAAGACCTCCCTAGTTTTCATGAAGGTAGTGAGGGAGGAAGCGCATTCAGACCAGCAAGGTTTTGTTACTGTAACCACTTATTGCTTTGTACCTCTACTTACTTTGGTATATGGTGAAAAGCTTACATAAGAGGAAAAACATTTAAAAATAGTACTTACATTGCATATGTGGTAAACAAGATAGGATCAAGAATTAATTAATGCTGTGTGATTGTGAATTAAATAACAAAAGGGAGTCTTTAGTACTGAAGAAGTATGTTGAGAGGGTTTGATTATATACAAAAAATAAATGAGAATGACTAAATACATGAAGAAGAGTGAATGGTTGAGAGGAGTAGGAAAACTGAGGACAGCATGGCTGGATGGAACTGATGAGATCCTAAAAAAAAGCTGAAATGTTTGAAGAATAAAAAGCAACCTATAAAGTAATGTATGGATATGGAGAAAACAAGGATTGCTTGGAAGAATACAGTAGATATATATGGTGCAATAGTGTTAGTCTAAATGACATTTAATTTTCTTCTTTTTCCCACATGCTTCATTTGATCCTGCTTAGTACTTCTAATGCTTTTCTTCATTCCACATGGCATTGCTCATCTCCATGATGTATATAATAATAGAACAACACAGAGGTGGGCAGGCATTATTATTTGAACTGCCAAGAAATTTTAATAGAAATGTTTTCATTAGAATTCTGTGTTTCTCCAATTGCTCACAACTAATCTGTTAATCTGACATTTATTTAATTATTTATTTGTTAAACTTATATAGCCACTTGAAACATATAATTTGGGTGGTCAGCAATACATAAGAAATTTAATTCATAAAAGGGGGGAAAGGCACTATATAATGCTTCCATGAGACCCACGCATATTGATCTCACCTAACATCCTGGCATTAACACTTGGGGGAAAGGCCAAATAAATAAATAAATATCCAGGAGACACATTGGTGACCCTTGGTTTCATTAGAGGCCAGAGCTTGGTATGCATAAATGTTTTCCTGTATCTGTGATTTGGGGCTGGTTTTTTTACTTTACACACAAAATAGCAGATGGGCATGCACAAAGTATCTTTTTTTCAAGATCTCGTTATCCGTAATTTTGTTACCTGTGGTTGCTAGGCTTGAATGTAAGTGACTAACAAAGGCCACCTGTCTTCATATTTTCCATGTACCAGCAAAGTAAATATAGTGTGGGGGATTCACTGTTCTATCTATTGTCATCACCCCCCATCCTGCCCCAATAAAATAAGTAGATTTGTCTGGTACTTATGTGCAGTCCAAATCCCATTAGAGGACATGACAAGACTGAGTATGAGGAGGGAGGGGAAAAGAATAAAACAACAAGTAAAGATGAACAAATTTATTGTCCTTTTAGGATTAAAGTGCATAGCAGGTATGCACTGTGTATAAAAAAAAATCCTATTTCTTAAAAATTAGATCCCAACCTAATTTCAGGCATTTTCAGGCTAAATCAATAATTGTTTGCTTTGTAGGAAGAGTTTATGATAGCAAAACATTAGAAAGTCTAGTAACACCTTTTCCAAGTAACACATTTTATTAAAAGCATAAACTTAGGCCTTTTAATAAAAGGTGTTAGTTGGAACAAGTGTTACCTGACTCCTGATTTTTCCACTTGTGTGCATTTTGATGAATTTGTTACTATGTACATACCTATGAGTATGTAAGAAGCATTTTAAAAGGCAACCATTCATCTCACTGATTGCTGATTCTTTAGAGACAGATCTGGTCCTTTATAATAATTGGATGGTTTCAAATTTGCATTAGAAAAGTCCGTCAAACTCTTTTGTATGTCTCTTAATGAGAGAGAGGGGGAGATACAAATGGGCACACACAGACACAATTTAAATGGAAATTAAATAAGACAAATGTCCTCAGCTTTTGTCCTGGCCCCACTGATTTTTCAAGGGTAGTTTCAACATCAAGACTGACAACTATTAAATTATACATCCCTCATGTAAAAGGAAGCCTCATGTATCAGTGGATATCTAGGATTCATAGGAAACTAAATATTTAATTTGTTTCTTATAGTACTNCTAACACTGGCCAAGGAACTGAACAATACCCATATGCAGTAAAAAAAATGGTGAACACATCCATTTAAGCTTACTTATTTATAGTGGTACTAACACTCATAGAGTTAATAAAAATGAGCTTCTGAGAATAAAAAAAAGTTTTGAATTTGGAAAAAAACTCAGAATTATAAACTGTTGTTACTGACTAATGGCATTGCTTTTAATTGTCTTCATCCCCAAGTTGGGAATTTGCCCAATAATTGTAACATATATTAACTACTAGTTTTGCATTTATAAAGATTTAACTGTTTCCCAGACAGATCTGAATACATAAGCACAGTGGTGGGATTCAAATATATGAACAACCGGTTCTCTGTATGGATGCCGCTTCCGGAAGTCCATTCTGGGCCTGGGCAACAAAAAATTAGCTTCTGCTGAAGTGGTGCGAACCGACTGAATCCCACCACTGCATAAGCACCTCTCTTTTATGTTTCTGATGACTCCACGCAGTTCAAAATATATGAAGCAGCTTGGCCGAATGGGGAATCCAATGAAACTGGTATCTACAGTTTTAACTACATGTCCCAAAAACCATATGAAGAATACTCAAAAATTACAAACATATATTTATTCCACACCAGTTTAAATGTTAAGGCTTCTCCTGAGAATTCTGACAGCTTCTTATCTCCCTTCTCCTCTAACCTTATTAGTTTGTTTTTGATGTAAATGTATGTGTGGAGTGGGTAAATCCTAGATCTCAGTTTTCTTGCTCTTTGCATCTGTACCAGGCATTTGAGCCTATCTTAATGGCTAGCTTTGAAGGCTGCTTAGTTTTTTTGGGAAGTTTGGAAATAGAATCTTGTGGGGGAAAATCAATCTCAGAGGAATTCTAATGCAAAATATTTCCAGGGTAGAAACAATCCTTATTTTATAAACATAGGATGAGGTTCATTTCCAATATGGCTTAAAGTGACAGTGAATGGAGGAAATGCTTCTTCTATAGGATAAGAAACTGCAGCTGATAGGGAGGGTCTCTCATCAGTGAGGAATCAGTTTGTAAAGTTATAGTTATACGAGGAATCAGTTTGTAAAGTTATAGTTATACGTAAAAACCCTACCCAGCCAGTCAATGACTATGTTCACATATTACTAAGCCATAACTTGTTTTAAAAAAGGAGTGTTTATGGATTAACTGGACATGGATCCAGCATGATAAAATACAATTGATAAAAGTACAATTTATAAATTAGAGTTATGGGGGAACACACGGTTTATGACATGCAATGAACTATGATTAATGACATCATGGCTTAATAAGTTGTCTCTTTAATTTAATTGCAGTATTGTGAGATTAAAAGAGAATATTATGTATAAAAAGCTTTTAGAAGAAGGGCAGGAACGTGTGTGTGTGTGTGTGTGTGTGTGTGTGTGTGTGTGAGAGAGAGAGAGAGAGAGAGAGAGAGAGATTGTGTGTGTGTGTGTGTGTGTGTGTGTGTGTAAGAAAATTCACTGTGCTCAGGGTGGCACAACTGACTGAGTCTCCGTAGGCCAGAAATAGCATTTTGGTGTTCCTACCGTAGTTGCATCTGGTACTAGTGTCTCCCCTCCCGCCAAATCCTGACCAAGCTCTCAGATCCCCTGCAACTTTACAAATCTTTAGAACATTAAAATGTTCTGGAGAGCACGTTAACATTAATTTGTGCAGATATTTTCATCATCTATGCAAAAAAAAACAAAACCAAACCCCAAGTTTTTCCTTTAAAGACTCTGAGTCATCATTGATTTCAATGGGTGAGATGTTGATTATTCCAGAATAGAAACTTAGGGCTTGATTTCAGTATGATGAGAAAAAGTTATTATATGACAACTGATTAATTCTTCCTTTTCCATATTTTTCTCCTACTTCTTTCCTTACAGAGAATGCCTCCCTTTAGTACCGGGGACATGGGCCATCACCAGGCACATTGCCATTGACCCAGGTTCCCCCTTTTCTTCCCCAGCCTAAAGATGGCCAGTGCCAATGAGACTGAAGAGGGCCATGGCTCAGCACCCAGTACAGCTTCCACATATGCCAAGCTGCTACTCCTGGGCTTCATCATCTGTGTGAGTCTAGCAGGGAATCTGTCTCTCTCGCTGCTGGTGTTGAAAGAGCGTGGCCTCCACAAGGCCCCCTATTACTTCTTACTGGATCTGTGCCTGGCTGATGTGATTCGCTCAGCTGTTTGCTTTCCTTTTGTTCTCGTCTCTATCCGCCATGGCTCTGCTTGGACCTACAGTGTACTGAGCTGCAAGATTGTGGCCTTCATGGCTGTTCTCTTCTGTTTCCATGCTGCCTTTCTCCTCTTCTGCATCAGCGTCACTCGCTATATGGCTGTGGCCCACCACCGCTTCTATGCCAAACGCATGACTTTCTGGACGTGCATTGCTGTCATCTGCATGGTGTGGACTTTGTCAGTGGCTATGGCCTTTCCACCAGTCTTTGATGTTGGGACCTACAAGTTCATTCGTGAGGAAGACCAATGCATCTTTGAGCACCGCTACTTCAAAGCCAATGACACCCTAGGCTTCATGCTGATGCTAGCCGTGCTGATCTTCGCCACCCATGTGGTTTATATAAAGCTACTGCTCTTTGAGTACCGCCATCGTAAGATGAAGCCTGTCCAAATGGTTCCAGCTATCAGCCAGAACTGGACGTTCCATGGACCTGGAGCCACTGGACAAGCTGCAGCCAACTGGATTGCTGGCTTTGGCCGTGGTCCCATGCCTCCTACATTGTTGGGCATACGGCAGAATGCCCATGCTGCCAATCGGCGATTGCTGGGCATGGAAGAATTCAAGGCTGAGAAGAAGCTAGGCAGGATGTTCTACGTCATCACTTTGCTCTTCTTGGTGCTCTGGTCACCCTATATTGTGGCCTGCTATTGGAGGGTATTTGTCAAAGCCTGTAGCATCCCCCACCGCTACCTCTCCACAGCCGTTTGGATGAGCTTTGCCCAAGCTGCTGTCAATCCCATAGTTTGCTTTCTACTCAACAAAGACCTCAAGAAAGGCTTGATTGCCCACATTCCCTGCTGGAGGACAGAGCCTGAATTGCCCAGAGAGCCTTACTGTGTGATGTGAGGAATGCTAAAAGGTTGGCTAGAATGCACCCCACCCACGCCAACTGAATTTGTTTTTCTTTTTCCTTACACGTCACACGAGGTTTTTCTTCCCCTGCAACGGGTCATTGTCTCCCAGAGTACCTGTATCACAAACACTCTGATCTCTCTGTTGTCTAAGGGCAATTATCAAAATCATCCATTAGCTGCTATGAGACCAGAGCTGGATTCTGGTCTGTGTTCTTCTGGAGTAAATCCAGAGTCATATGACAACAGTATTTGGTCCCTAGTAGTATTCCATCAGTTCTCAGAAGAGGTGAAAAATATTCTATGCTTTCCTGGTTTTATAATCCCCAAACTCTATCAAATCATTTAAGACTGTCCCTAAAAAACTCTATCCCTAGCTTCTTAATACCCATTATTGCTTTGAAAGTAGGCCAGAGTTAGATTTTGGGGTTTGGTCTCCCAGAGCGAAGCCAAAACTATTCCACTTACTGGAGCAGAAATAGTTTGCACTCAGTGGTTTTGTTTGGTTTTACAGCTAGAGGGTGACAATGAAAAGGGGTCCCTATTGATGGAATGTACTTTTATAGAAGATTAATTTTCTGATCCAGTAACTCCATCAATGAAATAAATTCCACGTGATCTCAGAATTTGTGGGGCTATGGAGGATGGCTGAGAGAGGGCGGAGGAAAGGAGGCAGCAGCCAGAATTGTTCAAGGGAATGCCTTGGAGCCAGCCATGACTTAGCTCTTTGTCTGTCAGAAGCAGTAACCATGGAGCTTGGGAAACTCCACCTCAGTTGCCATGGCAGCAACCAATCCAAGACCCTGTAGACCATGTCACTCTGGAACAATGCAAGGAGGAAGATGCAGGAGAAGCATTTGATGGGGGGAGTCCTGTAGTGGTGATGGGGAGAAGACTTTCCCTTAAGAGTGGGAAATGATATATCGATATGCAAAGCAGAATGCATCCAGGCTGCAGATAAATGTAAGGTGGCTACACGGAAATCATAAGGCATGATGTCAGCATCATAGTACATATTCTATCTGCTAAGATGAAAAGCAAGGAACAAGGTTTATGCATTTCTGTAGCCCCTCCCCTTACTACTTGCAAACATTCAAAACACATGAAACATCAGTAATCCTACCCATGCCACATATGACAATATTTTCTGCACCTCCTGTTGAGAGATGTTTACAATTTAAGTAAGAAGCTAACCTGCCCAAATTGAGAATCCCATATTTCAGCATTATTCCAGCAGACAAGCTATTGGTCTTTGGACTATTGATAGAAAGAGGACAACGTGCCTCTTGAGTTAGAAAAGGCACCCTAGTTTTGCTGCTAAACACTAAAATAGAAATCAGTCCTAGAAAAAAACGGGGCAGGTAAACAGCCTGTAAAAGAAAATATGGGTGTACAGGTTACAAAACTGGGAGAGAAAATGTCACACCTAAATTGTAATGAGGGCAGGGAAAATATAGGAATCAAAATTCCCGATTCTCTTTTCATCCAAAAATGTGAGTAGAGTTTGGGGTTTGGAACCAGAGAAACTAGGACTGGTTGAGTTCATACTTAGATATATGACCCACCTGCCCCATTGTTGCATTTTCTGAAGCAGGAACTCTCTAAATTCAACCTGACCAATTCCTAGCCATATAGTTTGATCCTGCTGAGATGGACATGGTTACTGTTTGCAATGAAATGCTCCTTATGGGATGGGATTGGGAGGCATGGGCTGGGAGAAAAGATTAGGGGGAAAAGAAGTGTTGGAGAGTGATTCCTGGAAGAGGCATTGTTGCCAGTATTGTATGAGAAAGGCAAATGGGACACTTGAAGAGGGCTACATGTCAGGGAAAGAACTGGGGGAATATTAGTTCAGGAGATGGAAGAGTCAGAGCCTGGGATTGGGGGCAGGATATGGGGAACCAGATGAATTTAGTGTAGAGATTGGGGTTTTCCCCAACTTTTTCCCTCCAAAGGACTCTGATGTTTACTTTTGCCTCTGAAGAAGACTGTTCGTCTTACCCTCCAGTCCTGCCACCACAGTATGGCCTTAATCACTGGCCAGCATTACGGCCACCCTATGGAGAACCATATTTGAAAAATATGGCAGATGAACAGATGATTTCCAGAATGCTTTTTCTGGAAAGAGACATGAACAAAATTGTTGTTGTTTTTTAAAGGGGAAATGAATAAAGAAATTGAGACTACAGCAAGGGAGGGAGGGTTGGGTGGGGGCACAGGACAGATGGATGTGTGTCCCCTGCAATGTATGCTTCTGAATTTTTTTCTGATGGGACAGCTTGGGATAGTGGGTTGGGGGTTTAATTCTGTGGGTGGAAATTGAGATTTGGGATAAGGATTCAGACCGATCCTACCCCACCACCACCCTTATTGTGTCAAAATTTGTTTCCACTTCCCTTTTTTTCTGGGGATTTTCTTGTTTCGTTTGGTTTTTTTAATATACATATGAAATGCAATGAAATGCAAAATTCCTGGGTGGTTCTTTTTAATGAAAAGCAAGACCAAATATAAACAAAGAAAAACCAGATGTGAAATTCATGACCCAAGTTCCTAACATCTACTTTTAATCTAAATGGCAGTTGTGGAAGTAGGAGTTTTCTTTCCACCTAGCAACATTTCTCTGATGGAAATAGCCCCTTAGGTATTTATCCTTTTCACTCTTTGTAGCAAAGAGGCACAAAGCGAGGGGATACCGTGAGGGACAGATTAATGTTCCATGTCCCCCAGAGTTGTTGATTTGATCCTGGAAAAAAAAATACTTTGTGTTGTTTTTAGAAATGTATTGCCACCATTGTCAACGAAGAAGACATGAAAGTTAGGATTGTAATCTGGATCTCTGTATACATACAGAATACATTTTCCAAGAGTGGAGCAAAGTTGAAAAAAATGCAAAGTATTGTACTTCTGACTTTGTTGAAAAAGTATCATTTCCAGACAGAATGAATTTGTCTATGAGTTGAGTACCCCCTGCTCTAAATTATATGCAGACAACATTTTCTCTAATTTTACCTGGTCCTCTACAGTTCTGCCCACCAGTAAGTATTGGCAAGTTGACAGCTCTAAAATGAATTTTGACCTGAACTATGTTTTACAGTCTGAGACATGTTTTAATGCAAAAAAAAGTTTTGTCACTACTAACCTGTGCATCTGCTTGCAGTGTTAGGGCACAAGTATATGTATCAAATTATATTAATGATATTTGCATGGATGTACACTGGTAGAAGAAGAGGAGTGTCTGCTATCTTCCCCTCATTGTATATCTAGCCTCTTGGTTTGGGTGACAAAATTATCATGGGAAAGATTTTAGTTCTAACTATTTCATAAAAGAGAAAGGAAAGAAAGTATGCTAAAAATTATAAGCATTTCAGGTTAATAGACCTAGCTAGATGAGTTCCACTATTTAATAGATCTAGCAACATGCGCCTCTCTGTTGACTCACTTCATCATCTGCCAAAGAATGCCCAAAAGTTGTTCTGTTCCTCTGTTCTCACAGTATGAGTAACAGCAGTTTTGGCAAACCTCTTCGCACCTTGGCATTCACAACCATTTCCCTGCATATCTCTTTGAGTCTGATTCTCACATCATACTAACCATTATGTGGTTGGATTGGGTTGGTTTTGAAACAATATGTGTGAACCCAGCCTCTGCAGTTTAAACTCGGGAATGACTGCCCAGGTGCATTGTAAAGACAGAATTTTCTTAAAGCTTCTCTTGTTGTTTGAAATACATTTTGGCCCAACGTCCTGCTTTAAAAAGTCTGAAATCTTTAATTACAGTATGTGCCTGTTTGGAAGGAGAGAAATAACTTGGATTGGAAGTTAGAAGGAAAGCTTTTGGGGTCTCCAGAGGTCTGGCTGCCCATCTTTAATATGTATAGATTTTTCTAGGTAAGTTATTTTATGGATGGAAAACCATAATGAAGTCCTATTCTACACATTAGGACATTTTGGATGGCATACAAATTTAATAACTAAATCAATACATTTTACCTCAAAAATTACAATTGACACGGAATATCTATACCATAAGCTCTGAAAGGACAAACCTATTTCACATAACATGCTTTTTTGTCTCTTCTCTCACAGAGGCAGACATACTCTGCTTACTTCCAAATCTGAAACTAGAATTAAAATGTGCTCTATTATGTTAGCATTCCAACTAATTAAATCAAATTCTGTAAGGTCACTAGTACAATCAGGGCTGAAAAGCCTTTAGCATGCCTAGGAAAGATGTCTCATCCCTAGATCTGATAAGTCTGCCAACACTGCTGCCAGATTCTGTTCCTGAAAAACTGCTGTGCTGTTTCATATTGTCTGTGAGGATCTTTTATCTAACTCCAGTTCGGCTCTCTTTGAGGCCCGCTACACCCATTTTAAAATTAAAACTTTTTTTTTTTCATGAGCACTTCCACACTGCCATTCTTTTCACTTCCAAGATGTTCCACAATTCCTGCTTTTTGTACTGGACTTGCAAAACTAAGAGCAAGGGATAAGAAATCACTGCCCACCCGTGAACTACTTATTGCAGGTCCTGGAGAAACACAAATGCCCTTACTTGCACTCTATGCAAAAGGAAGTTTTTAAAATGTCTTTCACCCAACCCCCATCCCTGTTCTTATTTTATGTGATTTTTCTCTGTTCATATGCAAAGAAACGTAAACAGTTCCTGGGAGAAGGGAAGGAATGTGATGGGCTTCACACCATCTTTCTCCCTGAAAGGTCTTAGGAACTGGAGAGAGGAGCTCCCACAGATGGGGAGATGACCACCCACAAACTCTATAGACTTACAGCATTGGAGGGATTAATTTTACTGCAGTTTCAGAGAAATCACAGCTGAAGCAAAAATAAATTGGTTTGTTGTTAAATACAGCTGCTGGCATGGATCACACACATATGAACCTGCTGAACTACACAAGATCCTTACATGGAAGCACCCAGAATCCAACCAAGATTGTGAGAAAGCAGCCACTTCTACTGTGTCATTATGATAGTATATTATCAATATTATAAATCCCCCCCCACAGCACTAAAAACATTGCCAACTGCTGCTCTGTGTTGAGGTGATAAGGAAATGCCCACCATATGCCCACCATATTTATGCAAGGAGTACACAAATAGTGTGGCTCCAGATCTGCATGTAATTCCACAAAGCCTTCAGCATACAGAGCTTTTCCAAAATTTTTCATGTGATATAAGGGGAAAGTTATTAAATATATTGAAAGTAATCATATGAGTTGTGTTTAACTGATATTAAACTACATCAAATTTTTCTGACACCACAGCCTGAAAAAGTTTGTGTACCTTTGTTTTTAACTTCAGAGCTACACAATAAGGAGTGTAGCTTAATATGATGCGGCCTTAGACTAAGGGTGGGGAGAAAAGGACTGTCCCAAGATATCTTGCCTAAGATCAAGGAAAAATTGCATTTTCTTCCATTCCACATGGAAGCATTAATGGGTTGGCATGTAAACCTTTCATCAAAAGCTCTCTGCTCCACCTAAAGATAGTAGACAAGCTCAGGAAATGGTGTAGTATAACATGGTATCTGCTACCTTGGTCAATCCTTTAACTCTGTAATAGCAGGCCCAGCTATCTGGGAGTCTAACACTGAAATCCTAGTACGGGTAGTCCTCAACTTACAACCATTCGTTTAGTGACCGCTCAAAGTTACAATGTCACTGAAATAGTGACATACAACTGTTTTTCACGGTTATGACCATTGAAGCATCCTTGTGGTCACATGATCAAAATTCAGACACTTGGCAACTGGTCATATTTATGGTGGTTGCAGAATCCCGGGGTCATGTGATCCCTTTTGCAACCTTCTGCCAAGCAAAGTCAATGGAGAAGCCAGATTCACTTTACAATCAAGTTACTAATTTAATAACTGCAGCAATTCACTTAAGAACTGTAGCAAGAAAGGTCATAAACTGGGCCAAACTCACTTGTTTAGCAATGAAATGTTTGGGCTCAATTGTGGTTGTAAGTTGAGGACTACCTAAAAAAGATAATATAAAAAAATGTGAGGTGGAGGCACATTCTAGGGAATTCCATTCATCATAAAGAAAAGCATACCTGTACAGAATGCTCAATACATCCGGCTGTGATCTATATAGTTTTTCCCTTCCCTTCCTGTTCCTCGTGTTTTTTAGGGGCTCGTGTTTTTTTATTTTATTTTTTTTGTTAAACTTAATAGCAAAATATCACAAAAAATGTCATCTGTGTTTATTGATATGTGTATATTGGGACAACTATAATCAGAAAAGATAATTAAATCTGGATGCATTCAGAATGATTTCAGGGATCACTTGACAGTAAGCTTCAAATGATCTGAACTGACAAGGACCATTTTTGACACTGTTGGCAGTGCAATTAAGCCAGGAAGCCCACTGTTTCCAATGCTCTCCAAAGGGGAATTAAAAAAAGCAAGTAAAAAGATTGCTGTTTTTCTCCAAGTAACCAGAGTTAATTTGCTTTATGTAGGTCACCCAGAAGACTTTTTCTCACACGCTACACTTCACTAAAGGCAGTTCTCCTTTGCACAGGACAACCATTTTCCTATGCAACTATCCTTTAACCCATTAAAGTATATTTTTTCTTCTGACTTTTTTAGTTTTGTGAACCTGCTAATAAATGAGGGACAGAAGTGGTCATCTTACATTTGAACATGGGCCAAATATCGTACATTCACCTTTAATCTACTGAGTTTATATGCTATTTTTCCCTACCCCTCACCAATAGCATTCAAGGAAAACCTTGAAAATTCCACATCTGGTCCTGGCAAATGGGCTTCTAGTTTCCCAGTGGTGCTATAGTGATCAATCTGATTTAATTAACACAGGAAACCTCAACAAAAAGTTTAGTTTGTCTTAAGGGAACCCAGCATGAAAAGGATAAGAAAGGCTTCCAGGATTCTTATCCTCCCAGGCCAGGAATAAATGCCTGATACTACTGTGAGACAAATTAAGTAGGTATCTCAAGTGGCAGATTTGGGGTGCTATTCACCATGGAGGGTATGCCATTAAAATTTTCTGCTTCAAGAGCTTAAACATTTTGGACTAGCTCCATTTGTTCTAGCATCCACCTAATGGCGCTACTTTCCATCTTTCCTCATTTCCTCCAAAGCAATGGGATGTATTTTTCTGCATGAAAAACAGCAAGTTGAGAGAGTATACACTGGGAATATCAGTAATCGTAAGCTAAAGCCAACCAACCAATAGTGGCATTAAAAAGGGGGGAGGGGACAGGAAACTAGGAAGTAAGTGTGACAGTATATAATTTCCATCTAATAATATTTCCATAGAATGTGTGCAAATCTTGTTTGAAAAAAAAGGTGATATCCTGCCTGAAACGAAAAGGATTAACTCAGTGAGTGCACCAATATCTGATTTGCTGTTATATTTTATACAAATATAATTTAATTTTTGATCAAACTATGGGTAAAATTGTGGTCACTGAAAAAATATTTTCGCCAACAAAGATAAATATTCACTTAGCAATTAACAAAAAAGCTCAATTTTCAGACAAGGTCTTTAATAATGTGGTTAACATTTGAGTCTTCGTAAGGATATAGCAAGATAGTTTGCAATGTATGTGTAGTCCTCAATTTACAACCACAATTGAGCCCAACATTTCTGTTTTTAAGACAGTTAAGTGAGTTTTGCCCTATTATACCATCTTTCTTGCCATAGTTTTAGGAAAATTACTATAGTTAAGTTAGTAACACAGTTGTTAAGTGAATCTGGCTTCCCCATTGACTTTGACAGCTCACAAAAAGTAATCACACGATCCCCGGGACATTGTAATTGTCATAAATATGAGCCAGTTGCCCAAGCTTCTGAATTTTGATCATGTGACCATGGGGATGCTGCATTGGTCAAAAGTGTGCAAAATGGTCATAAACAAAAGGTTGTAAATTGAGAATTACCTGTATAGATTTTTGGAAGGCAGAAAGATTGAACAGTAATCCTCAATCCTTTGAACAAATTGGGCCTCAAGTTCAAATTTTGAGAACTATCAATACAAAATGCAAAATAACACATAATACTCTCAATTGCTTTGGCACAGTTTTGTCTAACCTATTCCGTCTAGGAGCAGTTAGCAGAGCAGCACTTAAGGAATCAAAGGACAGAAAACTAAACATATGCCAACGCAATCTCTCCTCAACTCCAGTCCTAATTTCCTACATGTTGCTTCTTCAGGGTTCAAAAACAGCATCAGTACTACTGAATTCCCTAATAGCTTTTGGCTTTGTAGTAAAAACTCTTGTGCTTCAGCAGCTATTTTGCAATTCTTTGCCTTGCCCTGAAACAATGATCAATGATTCTGAGAAGAAATGAAACAATTAGTTTTGGGATCTTAATAATGCGTGGGCTTATGTTACATATTATGTTAGACAAAATGTCACAGATTACCAGCAGCTCAGTTTTAGCTAGATGGAAAGCTTTAATTTTCAAGCCATTCCAGTGGTAGTGTCTTAATAATGAAAAATACTGCCTTTCAAAACATTTAAAATGGCTAGAATTATACAGATTTTAATGTTGAATACTTATAACCTGACTAGGGCATATAGAGGTTTTGTTTCAAATAATACTTATTTGGTAGTTAATCATTTGTACTTACCAGATTGAATGCCCCATGCTTTTCATTTTTATCTCAAAAAATCCTTTGGGAAAGAGCATAATAAATTCTGAGCTCTTTAGAGGAAACAGATACAGCATATTGAATATGGGCAACTGCTTGTCATTTCCACGTTTTCCCTTGCCATTCTACAATGAGTCCCAAAGAAGTGATCTTCTCAACAGGTGTGTTTGTTTCAAAAGTTTTACAATACTATGAAAAGAGCTGCTTCAGCAACCTGGGCTCACATTGCCATCTTGTGGACTCTATTGCCCAAGCAAATTCCTTTCTTGATTACTCCACTCCAGTTGTTAGGAAGGCAGAACCAAACCCTCTTGACTTATTTATTTATTTATTTATTTATTAAATTTCTACCCCGCCCTTCTCCCAGCGGACTCAGGGCGGCTTACAGCCATCTAAAACAGGTACATAATACAAAAATACTAATTTTAAAATGTAATTAAAATAGAATATTAAATTATTGGCCTTTTCTTTTTAAAATTATTTTAAAACCAAATTAAGATAACCCTTAGGCCAGTNGTCTCGGAGATAACCAGGTCCGATGCCATGGAGCGCTTTGAAGATGATAATCAACACCTTGAAGCGCACCCGGAAAGCCACCGGCAGCCAGTGCAGCTCGCGCAACAGCGGCGTTACATGGGAGCGACGAGTCACTCCCATCACCGCTCGCGCGGCTGCATTCTGGACTAACTGCCACATTCCCATGACATTGCCTTTATCTCACTCCCAGCCCATGGGTGAGAGAAACCTAACTCATCCTACGTTAAAGTAGCATTTTCTTCCTTATTCTAGCAAAAGCATCAACCAGATATATAAAAACTGTTTGAATTTATCACCATTATGTTGGAAATCTAATGGCTGGTGATGACTTGGGTACAAAGGCAATAATAGGATTGAAGGCAATCAATTTCATGCCATGAAATTTAAAAATGGAGAACAACTCAGTCATAGGAAATGCCTATTATCAGCCTGTAGGTCATCCTATTCTTATTCATCAATACAATAAATTCTTGCTGCTTCTTGTAGAATTCATGATGTAGGTTGGTGCCCAGGGTTCTCCATGGGACTTTATGTTGGCTGTGGTTTCAGGAGATTACAATCCAACACAGCTGAACAGCTAAAGAAATCTCCCAGTTCTGTTTCTAATGACCTTCTTGCTAGAGGTGGCATAAGCTGAAAGTATGGCTTTTTGCATTTTCTAATTATCATTCTTTTCCTGAATCTAATTGCAGTACTAATTATGTACTACAATGGAAAACCTTCAGAGCATCCTATGTTTGCACAGTCCAAACTTCATGCCAAAAACTACAATAATTCTTGGGACCCATTTCAGTTGGGCTTCAAGCCAGAGTACAGGGCTGAGACATTAGTTGCACTTGTTGATTTCTGGTGGAAACGGGATGAGGATGGTGTGTCCATCTTTGTGCTTGTTCATCTCTTAGCAACCTTGGATAATGTTGACCACAGTATCCTTCTGAACTGGTTGTGAATTTTCTGGTGGAGGGCTCTTTGTTGCAGTGTCTCATCTCCTTCATTAGTGGTCAGTTCTAGTAGAGGGAGTTTGCACCTGCATCCCCTCACGCATGAGGGGCCTCAGAGTAAGACTCTTGCTTCTTCTGTTTAACATCTCTATGAAAACACTCCATAAGGTGATCTGAAGGTAAAAGTTCAGGATCGCCAGTATATATCCCAAAGGTGTTTTTTTTCAAAAGGCAATTGAACTTCCTTAGTTTTTTCTTGAAAACATTTTGCTTCTCACCCAAGAAGCTTCTTCAGTTCTGACGGATGGTGGGGAATGGAAGGATTTATATTCTTTGCAGTCATCTGGTCATTAGCACTGGTTGTTTTTATATTTATATTTTGATTTGTATTTTTTGCTCTATCTGTTTGTTATATTCTTTGCAGTTATCAACTAGATGGCTGCAAAGAATATAAATCCATCCATTCCCCACCATTCAGTAGCAGCTTCTTGGATGAGAAGGAAAACATTTTCAAGAAAAAACTAAGGAAGTCGTTACTTAAAAAAAAACCACCTTTGGGACAACCATGACATGGATGATTGAGAATCTCCATAAACATATCACCAGTATGCTTATGACACCCATCTCAACCCCAGGCTGTGCAGGTAAAGGGAGGAACAAACTGGCTCAAGACTGAGTGGCTGTGATTGTTTGGGCCTCTGGTTTTCATCTTTGGTCTTGGATGGGGTTGCACATTAATTTAGAGGTCCTGCTGGACACACAGCTACTGCTTAAAGAGTAGGTGGCATCTGTGGCCAGAAGGCCCTTTGTATACGTCCATCGTGGTGCCAGCTGTGCCCTTTTCTTGACCAGAATATCCTTCAGATAATCACTCATGCCCTAGTCATCTTATGATTGGACTATTGCAATGTGCTGTACATGAGGCCACCCTTGAAGAGATCCAGAAATTACAACTAGTTTATGATTCAGAGGTCCAGGCAGTAAAGGAGGCTTATAACTATGCTCATGTGCCTTCATTGTTTCCAAGTTGCATAGGTTACGTTGGCTTGAATTGAGTACAATTCAAGATGCTGATCATGACGTATAAAGCCCATTATAGATTATAGCATAGGACGAGGCTATTCGAAGTAGCACTTATCTCCAATTGTTTCTGCTCATCCAGTATGATTGGACAGAGTGTTCACGCTCTGGTCCCTTCAGTTAAATGTCATATTACAAATCAAGGAAGTATGTTTTTTCTCATGAATGAAGGCAAATGTGTTTTTTCTATTACAATGCATATGTTCTGGAACAACTTCCTCCTGGAGATATATATGGCTCCCACCCTTAAATCAGGGGCCCCCAACCTCTGGGCTGCACTCTAGTGCTGAGCCAGGGTCCATTAGGAACCAGGCCATTCAGGCAGCGGATTAGTGTGTGAGCACATGAAGCTGCACCTGTGCAAGTGGCACACGCACCACACATGCACACAAAACCATCCCCTCTCTGCCCAGCGGCCACAACCGCCAGTCCAGACCTGGAAAGGTTGAGGACTGCTGCCTTAAATGGTCCATTAGTCACTGAAGACCTGGATTTCTCCCACATCTGGGGTCAAGATGGTTGTGAAGACCCTGATGAATTTTTTTTCTTGGGTATTTTTATATATATATATATTTCTGGCTGGACATGTTTTTTTAAAAAAAAATATATGCTTTTTTTGTAAATGGTAAGTTACCCAAGTAGTCCAGACTTAGTTCTCCTGGTCTGGAAGCTAAATTATAGGTAGTCCTTACTTAGCAACTACAATTAAGACTGGCAAGTGCCTGGTCACTAGATGGAAAATTACAGCACTGCAATAGGCTTACATCCTTACTTCCTGTTAAAACATCAAGTGAAGCAGCATAGTAACTAAGCAAAAAAAATCATGACTGTGACTTGCAATTTTACTTCTACTTTGACTCTGCTTGTCGCAAGCCAGCTGACAAGCATGTTAATGGTGATCACATCACCACAGGATGCTGTGACGATTGTAAATACAAGATTTGATAGTAAAAGGTTTTTTCCACCATTGTATCTGCTAACACAACTTAAGGCATAAGGCAGTCAATTAGCAAGGACTACCTGTAACATTGTACAGGTAATCCTTGACTTATAGTTCATTTAGTGACCGTGCAAAGTTACAACAGCATTGAAAAAAGTGACTTATGACCGTTTGTCACACTTTGCTGGATGCTTGGCAACTGATTCACATGACAGTTGCAGTGTCCCATGGTCACATGATCACCCTTTGCGACCTTCTGACAAGCAAAGTCAATGGGGAAGTCAGATTCACTTAGCAATGTTCCTAGTTTAACAATTGCAGTGATTCACTTAACAAATGTGGAAAGAAAAGTTGTAAAATGGAGCAAAACTCAATGTCTCAGCAACATAAATTTTGGGCTCTATAGTGGTCGTAAATTGAGGACTACCTGCATTAAACAAAGCAAGGCTCTATAAAGGACATCAGAAGACAATAAAGAGTAGAATGAAGTGAAAATGGGATAAAATGGGAAACGTTTCTAAGAAGCTGGGAAGCAAAGCATGAATGCCACAAGCTTCACTTATCCTTGCTCCTTTGGCAATTATTACTATGGCGGGTAGTTGCCTAGTCAGCCACGATTAGATTGGATTTGGTAATTTTATTCACCTACTGACCCTTTCCCAAAGCCTCAGAATAGGCAGATGTTATTATTTAATGGTTTTAAACTATCGTCGCAGGATGTAACCTCTTCCAGGTAAAGCTGCCTTTCGCAATTGACTGATGAGATTTTTGTCAACGCCCGATGGTATTATTATCGGATTCTGGATGTTCTGTTCATTTAGCTGTCGTAAAAAAAGGAGCAGACGAATTTGCCTACCCCGCTTCTCATGCAATTTAAGGGGACATCCATCCACATATCATCCGGCAGTTATAATGCTTTAAATTAGCATGCACGTTGCTGGCGAAATGGTTTCTGAATCTCCCGCCCGTCAATCTATGCGAGCACACCACGCACAGGAGGCGTAGGGAGGCGCCCGCTGATAATTCCGGGCGTTGCTATCTCTGACGACGCATATTGCTATCTTGTAAGGGGAGCGTAAACGCTGCCCTCCACCTTTTGCTCTAAACCAGGGGTCCTCAACCTTGGCACCTTTAAGACTTGTGGACTTCAACTCCCAGAATTCCTCAGCCAGCAACGCTGGCTGAGGAATTCTGGGAGTTGAAGTCCACAAGTCTTAAAGGTGCCAAGGTTGAGGACCCCTGTAAAACCCACCACGACCTATTCCCTGGTTAGCCACTCGGCATATGCTAGACAGATAGCGCCACTCGTCTCTCAGAGCGCATGCCCCAAGAGGTGAAGAGCGTCCGAAATGTTGCTGCGCATGCGCCACTCGGACGATCACCCCCGGGGACGACCGCGTCACTGTTTCTTCTGAGACTGACTCGACCGAAACAAGGTCGGTAAAAGGGAAGCACGCCAACCGACCACGAACGAATGAAATCGGGAAACCTTGGGCCTATCAAACCTTACTCCTCCCACGTGGGGTTAAAAGAAGGCGGGATCTTTTCTTCGATTGCTTCCCGGAGCCAGCCAATCCGCGTTGGGATCAGCCAAATGAGCGAGGCAGCTTCTCTCCCAGTGGCCCGACCTCGATCGCCGCCGGCCAATCAGGAGAAGCTGCGCAGGATTCTCGCGCTTAGGCAGTTGGAAGAGGCCGTTTCCCTTGCGCCCTTCCCCCACCCTCCTTCTCCTCCTGTCGTGCCACCGACGGTTGGGCAGACTCGCGGCTTTTTGCCCGCCCCTTTCGGATTTTGATCGGTCGTTGGGATCGGAGTTGAATTACCATGAGCGAGGGCGGCGAGGACTGGGGGCCCCCGTCCCCTAAGCAGCGGCGCTTAGACCCGGCTTGTCAACTGCAGAAGGAGACTGAGGCAGCCCAAGCTCTGGCCGAAATGACGGCTTGGGGCGGCGGGAGCTTTGAGGTCCTCAACCAGCAGGAGGCGCCCGCGAGCTCCGCAGCAAAACCGAGTAGCCTGGAAACGGCCGGCCAGCAGGGGGTGCGCGAAACCGCCCCAGCGGTCGGGGAGCGAAGCGCTTCGGGGCAGGCGTTGGGGACTCGGTACGGCCGCGCAGGGGGCGACCGGGAGGCGTCCTCCGACGAGGAACAAGGAACCGCAGCGGGGGGCGTGGAGACTGCCAGGCTGAAGCGGAGGAACGCGGAAGCTGCCCCCGCCGCCGCCGCCGCCGCCACTGTGAGCGATGACTATGAGGACGGCCGGGAGACCAAGAGAAAGAGGAAGGACGCCAAGGAGAGGCGCAGGGCTGCCGAGGTAGCAGCTGAAGCAGCAGAGGATGAGTGCTCCGTCATCTCGGTGGGGGAGGAAGAGGAGGAGGAGGACGACGACGACGACGAGGAGGAGGAGGAAGAGGAAGAAGGGGGCAAACAGCAACCCACTCGCAAAACTGAGCAGTACTTGGAAGCCCTGGAGGCTGTGCAGCTGGAACTGGAAGCTGTAAATCAGCAGGCCAACCGTGCCTTTGCCCAGCTCAAAGCAAAGTTCAGTCACATGCGGCGCCCACATCTGGAGCGGCGTAACGTCATCATCCAAAACATCCCCGGTTTCTGGGTCACTGCTGTATCCTGTCACGGCTGCTAGCTGGTTGGGAAAGGGTTGCTAGAAATGAGAGGGAAATACAACACTGTCCAGTATTGCAAAGAACTTGAAAGAACATTTTGAAGCTCTGTTATGCTGAGTTGGTCATTAATCCATATATCAATGGACTAATACCACATCCTTCCTTTGTAAAATATTTCATTAGGGGCTATACTCAAGGAAACACTGGGGAAAGTAAACGGGTGGAGTTTGGGTTCTTTCAATGGCAGAACGTATACGTGGCAGTGTTGCATATAGGTTTAGAATCTCTTGTTTGCATTATAACTTTTTGAAAAGTTTTGAATACTGTGAGGTTTTTTTTTTCTCCTTGACATTAACTTTGCAGTTTCTCAACCATCCTCAGCTTTCAGCCATGATCAATGACCGGGATGAGGACATTTTGAGTTATATGACCAATCTGCAGGTGATTTTAACAAAGTTATGCTTAGAAACTAACTTGAAATTGAATTTATTGGTGAAAGCAATTAAACTGCTGTTGAAATTTCTGAATTCTTTCCACTTGAAAGTCCCTATAGTAGGTCAAGGGTGGTAATAAACTCTATCTTGCTACTCTTGTTGGTGCAGGCTTTCCCAGCTAGTATTAATCCAGTGGTGATGAACTCTCAGGCTAATAAGCTGTACAGTAATTATTTGCATCCTGACATTTTTCCAGAAACTATGGCTGGCATCTTCGGAGTTCAAAGTGATCTATTCTGTAACACTCCTCTTGACAGTACCTTGCTAGTGTTTTGATTATGGCATTCTTTGATACATAGGTTGTGGATTTCACCCATGCAAAGTCGGGCTGCAAGATCAAGTTCTACTTCAGCAGCAATCCCTATTTCCAGAATGAGGTCATTGTGAAGGAATTCCAGTGTGGTTCCTCTGGTATGCATAAGGGGACAGTGTTTTGAGGGATCAAAGGTCAGATTCGACATGCACATGTTTACAGCTGTATGGTTTTCTCCTATCCTTTCCTAGGGAGATTAGTTTCTCATTCTACACCAATTCGCTGGTGGCGTGGCCAGGACCCACTAGCTCATGGCCAGAAGAACTTCGAAATGGGCCGCAGCTTCTTCAGTTGGTTCTGTGACCATAGCTTTCCTGCAGGAGATCGCATTGCCGAGGTGAGACTATACTGCATACCATTGATGAGAACTTGCTCCCCAAATGTTGCTCAAGCATCAGCACCCACCATTGTCAGAACTGGTGGGCCACACTTCTAAAATGCTTGTTGCATCCTTATGCCCTTTTACCTGTCACACTCTTCTGTTTTCTTTAGATCATTAAAGAAGACCTGTGGCCCAATCCACTTCAGTACTACCTGATGGGGGAAGGTGGTGAAAATGGTGAAGAAGACAGGTAAGAATTCAAGCAGTTTCTTGATTCCTTGATATGGAGATTATGGTATAGTGATATTTTTGGCAAGAATCTAAGCCTGCCATTGTGTGTGGATATAGATTTTTGTCTAGGTTTGTGGCAGCAGGACGTAGGAGGAGAGAACTAAAGAGACGTAGGAGAAGTGGACTTCATGAAGACAGGGCTTCGTGGTATACAGCTGGGAGGTCCGCAGAAGATGATAGATAAATGGTGATACACTCCCTCCTTCCCTTGTGTTTAGTGAGACAGAGAATGGTGATGACTTTGTTGTGATTGTGGATGATGATGGCGAAGATGAGGAGGAAGATGGGGTGGCAGATGTCCATGAGATCATAGATGAAGAAGAGACTGAGCGAGGTAAGTAATGGTGGAATACAACTGCTCCTCGTAAAATGATATACCCTTCAGATAATTGTGAGTCATCCAGTGTTTGATACAAGATGGGCAGCTATTAAATAGGTAAATAAATACATGCTGATACAGGTAGTCCTTGGCATATAATCACAATTGAGCCCAGATTTCCATTGCTAAGCAAGACAGTTGATAACTGAGTTTTGCCCCGTTTTATGCCCTTTCTTGCCAGAGTTGTTAAGTGAATCACTGCAGTTGTTAGTAACACGGTTGTTAAGTAAATCTGGTTTCCCCATTGGCTTTGCTTGTCAGAAGGTTGCAAAAGATGATCAATGACCCCAGGATACTGCAAACCGTCAGAAATACATGCCAGTTGCCAAGCGGGCAGATTTTGATCATGTGACCAGGGGGGCGCTGCAACGGTCGTAACTGAAAAACAGTCATAAGTTGCTGTTTTCCGTGCCATTGTAACTTCAGACGATCACTAAGCAAATGATTGTCAGTTGGTATTTGTACTTGGTGATATGTATGCTGTTCATTCCTAAAGGCTCAGAGCAGCTAACAGTCAGGGACATCATGAAAGGAACTTCTCAATAAAAACAAAACATTCATAGAAAAATAAGAAAAATTTCAACACATAAGAAATAAAAAAACCATACAAAATCATATGTCCATAAATGCATTCTTATACTGTTTTCAAAGCATGCCTTCCTTCTGGGAAAGCCAGGTCTTAACAATTTTTCTGAAATCCAAAAGGAAAGTGTAGCGCAGATCTCTATAGGCAAGGAGTTTTAAATTGTGGGGACAACGACTGAAAACGCCCATTGGTTAGATTTCATCAGATAGCAATCTCAAATAGACATGGAGAATGATGGAAGATGTTAAAGGTGACAGTCAGCACCTTGAATCCCTCCAGAAGCTAACTGGCAGCCAATGCAGGTCCTGAAGCAGTGTAGTCATTGACGTATAATACTTGCCTAGATTGCTGCATTTTGCAGCAGCGGTAGCTTTTGAATGTTTTTCAAAGCAGCCTCATGTAGCGTGAATTACAGTAATCCAAAGTAAAGGTGACTGGGGCAGTGGGTGACTATGAGCAGAGATTTCCTAATTTGCCCTAATTGGGCAATAGCCCTTCCTTTCATAGTTGTCACCAGCTACTTGAGCAAAAGCTTTGAGATCAGTAGGACTGCCAATTTACCTCCCACCTCTGAGCAGGAACGCATAGTCTTAATTCAGAGCCAAAGATGATGATGTCCTAAGGTCATTGGCTTACAGACTCAAAGCTGTTCCATCTATGAAAAAGTCAGATATTTATTCCTTCTCTGAAAAATTCTAACCACCAAGTCAACACTTCTATGGCATCATCTGTTTGATGATATCTGTATATAACTAGATATCAACATAGATACCTAATCTCCTTTCAGTAAATGACCTCTCCCAGCAGTTTCATGTAGATTAAAGGAAAGTGGAGAGAAGAAAGATTCTAATGTGTTTCACAGGAGAGAGTTCCAAGCAGATCTTTCTTTCTCCCACTCCATTGACTGGAATCAACCTTACTAGGAAAGAGGAACACCACTGAAGAACAATGTCTCTTCACCTGACATCCCTCCCCCCAAAAAATTTCTCAGAGCCAGCCCGGAAGGATACCATGATTGATGGTATGAAAAGCCACTGAGAAATCAAGGAGAGGATCAGGAGGTTGTATTTCTCCAATCTCAGATCCTCCAGATAATCCAGTTCTTTGAGGAACTTTTGATGTTGCAGTGTTACATTTTGTAGGGCAAGTCTTGGGATTCGGTCAATTAAATATTGGAAACATGGGCAAAAAGGGAGTATTTTTCATCATCTGTTTCAAATTTTGACATATCTTATTTATTAACACAGGTGAAGTGGTGGAAGAGGTATTAAGTGGCCAAGAAGATGATATTGCTGGATCCAAGTCCTCCCGAGAGGAGCCAGATGGGAAGGATTCCGAGGTGGAAGAAGATGGCTAGATTAGCTTATAAAAGAACAGTGTATCTGGTTGGACTTTCCTATAGGGACCTCAGTGGCACTTTGATGCTGACCAATTGCACTTGGACATGGCAAAAGATGGGGTGTATCAGCAGCGGTCACTTAGATTATTTTGTATCTTTATTTATTGTATTGACTGCATTTCTCTCTCTGCCCTTCTGGGGGCACTATGTGCAAGCACCCCCTTAATTGTTTGATGCTTAGCATCTCCTACCTGCCTGTGTGGGGGCTGTATGCTTATTTGCCCTGTCCCCTGGTGGCTACTCAGGGTCTTGTTTGCCCAGAGGCCTTTTTAAAACAGCTCAGGGTTTCCTTTTTCCATTCAGCATTATTAAGCTGCTGGCTTTTCGCACCTTCCTTGAACTTCTGCTTATAAGGATTCTACTCCCCCTGTATATATTTTAGCTTAAGTATGCCTGCTAGCGGCCGACCAGTGCCTCATGCCATCAAAACATAATCCCAGCCTTGCTTTTTCCACATTGAGGGTAGGGCCTAACCTATTGGGACTCATCCATCGCCAATGCAGGGCTCTGCCATCTAACCTAGTTTGTAATAGCTCCCGTTGATCTAAATTGGCAACCTTGCACCCATTGGCTTAGCTGAAGCAATAATAGCTGTCTGGATGCACAGTATTTTCCTTGGAGTTGTTAATGCAAGGAGAAGGGCTGTGATGATGGCTTATTCTTGTGTTTGATATTTTCTCCAGTGCTCCAGTTCATGAAAGCAATGGCAAGATGTTTCTAGCAACAGCGTGTATATGTGATTTTATTCTCCAATGTACTTAATGTATAATTGCAGACAATTTCCTAGCAATGTTCCTAAAGCATCATACCCAGTTGGATTTGCCCATTCCCTATACCCCACAGAGGCTGTTCTATGCAATGCTACTGATATTTGTAGAAAGGCAACCATTTTCCTTGGCTGATTTTTTTGTATATTTCGTATCAGGACTTTGTACTTTTTTTTACTATAAAAAAAAGCACTTAACGTACCAAGCGCTTTCCAATTTGGTGTGTGACTCTTTTATTTTGGACATCTAAAGCCTCATATTCTGTGCTCATAATGCCTATGTAAGTGAGGGTATACAGACAAGTTATACTGTATATGCTTTACTCTAAAATGGGAGTTTTGTTTCTGTTCAGGGGAACTGGCATGGAGTAAATAGTGAAGGAAGAATATGAATTATAAAAGAAAAAAAGTGAATATATTTTGCATTACAGGTAGTCTCACTTAGCTATCACAATTGGGATCAGTAACTTGGATGCTAAGCAACATCATTGCTAAGTGAAACATATCTATGAGGGTCTTACAATGTCACTTCCCATTCAGTTTAAGCAAATCAATGCAGGTTTTAAGAGTAGCTGCATCACAGCAACTTGCAATTTTACTGTTGGTTTCCCCATTGACTCTACTTGTTATAAGCTAGTTGCAAAGCACAGAAATGGCAATCACAAGACAGTGGGACACTGTGACAATTGTAAATACCCCCCCAAATTGTGGAACACCCAAATTTTGATCACATGACTGCAGGAACAGTGCAACAGTTATAAATGATTGGTCATAAAGTTACTTTTTCAGCCCTGTTGTAAGTTTGTACAGTTGCTAAACAGGGCAGTTGTTAAGCATGGTCTACCTGTATAGAATTTTTTCCTCTGAGTTGTTGGTACTTCATGCTGATACATAATACGTTCAATACTAAAGAACTCAAAAATCTAAACATATTGTAAACTCTTATAATTGCAGAACACCAGGAATCTTGGTGGTAAAAAACAGTAACTTAGAACAGTAATTTTTAAATAGTAAAGTAGAATAGTACTTTTTAAAAAGAAATATTAAGAAATGCATTCCTTATGTAAAAAGCCTGGATCTGATAACTTTGTTAGAAATGGTTTGATGTGGTCTTTTTATGGAGTAAACTGCATTTAGCATCTTTAAGTGGGAGGATAATACAGTAATTCTTGAGCATCAGAATAAATATGCTTGCATGTTTTTTTGATGTGTGGAGATAAGGTCATTAGGATGAACTATTGTAACTTCAACTTCTCATAGAGATGCTAGTATTTCAAGTACTGTATATGAGAAGGTTGGTATTGGGAAGCATATAAACATGCAATCTTTTTTCTGTGTTCTGAAATGATTCACCGTGGAAAGACAATTCCATTGGATTTTTCCTCCCTAGGAATTAAAGTGGAGCAACTGAGGATATGTAATACATCCTGAAAAATACATCTGACTGCTTGAAAATTCAGAAATTGGTTACAAGGCAAAATAATAAATTTACTCATTTCCACAGCTCGATACATTTACCATTTGAAAGGTTGTCTTTTATAATTTGTGTTAATACAACGCATGACTGCAGAGTTTTGTTTTTAAGTATGTGTGTTGGAGCTTCATGGCTAGTTAACAACAACAATAATAAATTATTCACTAGCCACGAAACTAGTGTTAATAATTAAGTGCATTTATTATTGGCACATCCTGTTCTCTATAATTGTTTATTTCATTTTAACTTTATGCATACTTGACTAGAAAAATCTATTCTTCTATATCAATGATAGATATTACAGCTTACCAATTCAAATATAGCAGCTGTCATTAATACATCTATATTTTCTGAAATCTGTTGCATAGAACAAACTCATTGTAAATGAAAGCTGCAGCTACCATACTACTTCATGAATGATTTGGATTATAGTTATACATTTTACCAGTGACACGATGACTGATAAGATATGCCTGTTTCTACTTCTGCTTAAACTAGAGAGTTTGATGAGATAGAATAAAATGGAACAAAACACTCAGTCCACACGAACAACAACTAAAAGCAATTTGGAAAGAAAAACTTTTCTGCGTTGCCAGTAAGTGATGCAGTGCATTATTCTTCTGGATTGGATACTTCTGTTATGATCCAGACTGAAATTTGTAGACTTAACTAATGATTTTATTTACGGTCTCCTTTATAAGTTACATATAAGTAACATTTGGGAGCAAATATTGATTTTCCAGAGTTTTCTGTCCTTTTTATGTTCTTTCATAGCCATTAACATAACTAATCCTATAAGCAATTTTGACCATGGATTTTTTTTCTTTCGATGTGGTAACTTTACAATATCATTGTAAAATTGATAACCAAGTTGTTTATCTTAACACTAAACCTAGTAATTTCTAGAACCAACCTTAGTCATTCTCTATTGCCCTCTTTCCAACTGAGCAAATTAAAGAGTGAATATTGCTATCAAATACCTACGGTAATTTTACAAGGAGTCATGAAGCAAAACTGAAAAAATATTACAGTACATTAAATATCTCAATATACATTTTTATAAAGTTTTATATACATTTTTCTAGCACTGATGATGTTACCTAGTTAGGGTAATGAAATGCCTGCAAGAAAACAAGCTCAGAGAGCTCCAATGTCTGCAAGAAAACAAGCAAGCTCAGAGAGCACCAAGGACCCCCTCATACATTTTTCTTAAAAGTTTAATACCATCCTTCCCAACTCCTGAATTTCCATAATTCCAAAATTTCATGTTTCGTACATAGCTGGAAGATATCAGAACGGAGAACATACTGCACAAATCTGAATTTGCTATTAAGAGCATGTTTGACATTTATAGGTAATCTTCACTCCCTGATATGTAATGTAAAATAGGGTTACAAATGCATGTTCATATGACAAGTAATAGGACCACCTAAAATATATTAAAAAAAAGTCATGGCTTCCACTATGTTAACTTTAGCCATAAGCTTATTAGGCATTAATATTGTTGAGAAAAATAATTCAATTACATGGAAATATTTACACAGCCATAATCTTGGGTTCATGGGGAGTGACTTGTATGTAAGCTCCACTCCTGGTTACTTTTTTGGGCACATCTATGTGGTTTTTTTGGCACCAATATACAAGTAGATCGCCACTACCTTTTTAAAGGGTATTTTTTACTTTTTAGTCTAGCTTTGTAGTTTCCCAAATACCTAACTGCTCCCAATTTGCATAGTTTTCCAGTGTCAGAATAGGTCCACTTCAATCATCATCATAACTACCTACCTGTTTCTTTCAGAGTTCTTAATGTCTGTAATTTTACACACCCTGAGAGAGCGACTGAGCAAAAGAACAGCGTCCTATGCTGCGCTCTAACGTCCTGAACCAGGATAAAATCAGCTCTTTTACCAAATTAAGAGGTTCTTCATCGAGATCTGACCTGGCATAAACAGTTCTGGATAAAACCAAACAAGATCAGGGAGGACTTTCGTACGCCTCTTATCATTGGTTGATAACCAACCTACTCTTTTCGCTACTTCCGCCTTCTCCTCCGCCTCTCTAGGAGGCAGAGTTTGAGAGCTGATCTTTTGCAGAGCAGTTCTTTTGCAGAGCAGCATGGCGGCGGTTTTGAGGAGCGTGCAGGTAATAAATAGGCAATACCATGTGGGGCGCCGCCACTGGACTTGGGCATGGAGAGGCGGGGGAGAGAGAAATCCATGCTAATACCAAGGAAGATCTCATTCTGTTCGCGGTAGAAATTGGGGGAGATCCCACCCCCACCGATATCGAGTAGGGAAAGGGACCAGAGGGATTAATTTCCCGTGGGGACGGGAGGGAGCAAAAAGGTGGATCTGAATAACGCATTCCATTTTAGAATTCGGAGTTTTCTATGTAATTATCGTAAGAAATAATGTTGTAGAGTATTCAGTGCAGTACAGTCAAAGCAAATGTGGCATGGTTTTACTATAGTCAATTGTCTATGAGGTGGAGTTTGGATCAAAAAGTTGGTATTATAGTACAGGATGTGAATTTGATCAAACAGATTAGAGATCAATCTCAAGCTCATATAAAAAGAATGTATGGTGTATTGGTTGAATTGGACTCGGAAACAGAATTGGTGAAGGATTGTATGATAAAATGGGCTCAAAATATAGAAGAGCCGATCTTACTGGAGACATGGGAGACAATTTGGACTAGGAATGTAAAATTTACTCAAGCACAGAATTTAAGAGAAAACTTTTACAAAATGTTTTATAGGTGGCATTTGGATCCTCAAAAATTGTCTCGTATGTATCCTAATTTACAACCTAAGTGTTGGAGATGTGGAAATTTAGATGCAACTTACTTTCATGTGTGGTGGACTTGTAGGGTGGTTAAAGCATTTTGGATAAAGATTTGGTGGAACATTCAAAATGTCTTTAAGAAAAAGATAAAGTTTAAGCCTCAGCTATTTTTGTTGGGTATTATGGAAAATTTGGATAAAAAAGAAATGGA
>NW_015386453.1:636850-649803 GCF_001527695.2 Protobothrops mucrosquamatus | reverse complement strand
CATGGGTTATGGGGTTAGTTTCTGTCTCTCATTACGACAGATGTCAGGCAGTTTTGCTGGGAAAATAGTCATTTTACAAATTGATCACTTTTTTTTGTACTAAACATCTTATTCCCTTTGTCCAGGATGAAGCTGTTTTCCTAAATGGTTACATGAGGCAATTCTGTTGCCATTGCTGCCTGGAGAAAAAGATCCAGGGCAGAGGAGGAACTTGAGATTCATTACTCTTGCTATCTCTGAAGCAAAGAAACTATGTAGAAGAAAGAGGAAAATTTTCTTTGGGAAATACTGGACTGCTTTTTATACTGAGGGAAGTCTGGAGGCACATACCTAGCTATGAAAAGCATAGGACTTGTATTACTAGTCGTACTGCCTGTTAAGTCTGTAGTTATTGATTTGTATCCCGCCTTTTATTTTTACAAATAGTTCACAGCAGCAAACATATCCAACACACTTTCCTCCTTCTATTTTCTCCGTAACAACACCCCTGTGAAGTAGTAATCTTATTATTTTCTTTACCCACCAGGGCATGGTTGGCTTTGTGACCGGTGGGGCTTCTGGACTGGGCCGTGCCACAGTGGAACGATTAATACGACAGGGAGGCAGTGCTGTGATTGTGGACCTGCCAACATCTGATGGCGAAAGCATGGCTAAGTCCCTGGGAAACAGATGCATCTTTACTCCAGCTGATGTAAAGATTGTTTGATGGGGAGCTGGGGCTTTCTCTCTCCCCAGGTGTGAGTAGGGATGTGGAAAAAGAATGTAACAGCAGACCTGGATCATACTCTCAAAACTGTCTTTATTCAGGTGACATCAGAGTTAGATGTGAAGGCTGCACTGGCCACAGCAAAGGAGAAATTTGGACATATAGATATAGGAGTGAACTGTGCTGGGATTGCAGTGGCATTCAAGACATACAATGTGCACAAAGATCATCCTCATAGTTTGGAGGACTTCCAGAGAGTCATCAATGTGAGTATATGGTGAGACAGACCTCTTAGCTCATTATAGATTTGTTATTTGATTTTATTCCAAGTACTTCCAATGTATTATTTTTTAAATTAATATGGCTGCCCTAACAATAAAAAACACAGAATAATAAACAGCTGAGGTAAAAACAGAATCAACAAAACCATTGTATGGCCTCTGCCACACATTGGGATTCTCAAGTTCAGTGACAAAACCATGCATAGCTATAGGCAAGTAGGGTTGGGACCAAGTATGATCTCTGTGGAGATGATCTTCCAAAGGATGGGTACCATAACAGAATAAACTCTCTTCCTGGCCCCTGCCAGATAGTGCTCCTTAATAGATTGACCCAGAACCTGTATTTTCTGACAGACCTAATGGGGAGAAGCAATCTTGGCAGGAAAGGTTTAGATAACTTACCAATTAAATTGCATTAACATTGTTGCTCCTCTTCAGGACTTTAGCCAACTAATATGCTTTTTCCAGAACAGTTTATGCCCTTTCAACACCCAGTTCTTAGCTCCACTCTACTTATCATCTGAGCAAATTTACTGGGGTTTTAAATGGTTTTCTAAGCTCCAGTACTTTTTTTAATCCAGGTTTTGTCTTGAGAATATTGTGCCTTCTCCCACACCTGCAAATTCCTCCTCCTTAGATGTGGATGCTTTCATAATAGCTATCTAAACATGGGAAGAATTGAATTTGCTGTTAGAGGGCCATTCAGAATGAAGGAATAGTATTGTTTGGCCATGAGTTTATTCTACAGTATTGTGCTGATGGAATGATCTTGCTTGGCAGTGCTGGTTTTGGTGTGGGAAACATAGTCAAGATTTTGAGTTCTTGCATTTCATTTGTGCTTTTCAGGTCAATATTTCTGGGACATTCAATGTGATTCGTCTGATTGCAAGCGTGATGAGTAAAAATGAGCCAAACTCAGATGGACAGAGAGGAGTGATCATCAACACTGCCAGTGTGGCTGCCTACGAGGGCCAGGTAAATCCCAAGCTAAACTTTCTTTAGTCAGTTTAGCTTCATTGGCAAAGGCCAGAAATCCATAATTTAAATAGAACGAATATAGATGAATCTGTCAGTGGTCTTACAATACAAGAGCATTAAAGTATGGTTGCTTTAGGAACCAGATTTTGGGGAGGGGACAAAATAGCGATCACATCAATAGAGCAAGAGAGTTCACATTTTTGTAATGGGAGTTAACCATTAACCCAATTAAGTGATCTTCTAGACCTCAAGCACAATAGAACAGTTGGGCTGGGGGAGAAGGAATGACATGACTTATGGTGTGGAGTGTCAGCATGTCATGCCTCATATGTGATTTTAAAACGGTCACTTGCATTAAACCTACATTTGAAGTTAGTTGGCCCCAGCACGTGGCCCTTTCTTTCTTGCCATTTTCTTTCCCTTGACTCTCCTTAACTTCCACAACTTTATTGCAGTGCATTCCAATCAGAACCTTTCGTATGTTTCAAAACATATTTTCTCTACTTACGACCATTTGTTCAGTGACTGCTCAGAGTTATGGTGGGGCTGAACAAAGGGACTTACAACAGATTCCCCAAATTACAGCTGTTTTTAGCGCCCCTGCAGTCATGTTATCAAAATTCAGGAGTTTGGCAGATTGCCTGCACTTACAACTACAGGGGCAATCCCTCCCATCTATCTGTCTCCCTCCCATCTGCCCTTTCAGCCTCCTATACGCCGCAGCCCTTAATGCTGTAACTGATTTTTGCCGTCTTCTTTCTCCCACTACTGACAAAGCATGCTCATCCTGGCTCTTCCGGGGCAGCTGCTGGCCACATTCTTCCCCAGGTTGTGCATGGCAGTTTCCTGATGAGACCTGGAGAAGAGTCTCAGAAGACCAGCAGTTGCCCCGGAAAAGGGCCAGGTCAGGCACGCCTCACCAACAGTCGGAGTAAGAAGAGACGGCAAGAGTTAGCTGGGGGGGGGGGGGTGTAGAATGCAGGATGGTAAGGGTGACTGAAGCTGGGACTCAGCTAGGGCAGCTGTAGCTTCCCAGGACAGCAAGAAGCCCCTTTATACATCTTGCTGCTGGACTGGCCTGGGCATTGTGCTGCAGCTTGGGTTTCTTCTTTTCGGCATGTTCCACGGCATGCCAAAAAGTCGCTTTGTGCTGCACTGCTGAGCCAGGCTGGGGTCGGGCTTTGCATTGTGCAATATCAGGGGTAGGCAACCTCGGCTCTTTTATGACTCGTGGACTTCAACTCCTAGCTGGATCAGGAATTCTGGGAGTTGAAGTCCACAAGTCATAAAAGAGCCAAGGTTGCTTACTCCTTAGGGGCTTCTTGCATCCCCAGAGTTGTGTGTACCAAGAAGTCTTGAGAGTTGCAGTGTATTCTTTTCCCAGCTTCCCTGTTTCCACATCCATGCATGCTGCATCCTCTTTTCCCCGGCCTCTGAGTTTGTACTGCACTGCAGAATCCCCCCCCCCGCCCTCCCAACTCTTGCATGGCTTGTGCTGGACATCCCAGAGCCTTTCCCACTCTCCTGTGGCACCCCCATGCTCCTTACCTGGAACTCCTTCCACTTCCCACTTAATGACCAATACACCTGGAGTTCTAACAACAACCATGACTGCAGGAATTGCTGTACTTAAGCAAGATATGGTCATGTGATCCAATACTTTATGACCACATCACTTAGCAACCCAAATGTGGCCGTACGTTGAGGACTATCTGTATGCTCTTAGCAAGTGAATATGTTTTATTATATCATTTTGAGGAACTAAGCTCTTCTTTTTTTTTCATTATGCAGGTGGGACAGGCTGCCTATTCGGCTTCCAAAGGAGGCATTGTATCAATGACACTACCCATCGCCCGAGATCTTGCCCCCCTTGGGATTCGTGTTGTTACCATTGCACCAGGTAACTAAAACCACCCTGCATTTAAGCCCTAGGAGAGAAAAGTATTTCTTTTAAAAGGTGTTTAGTCCTGGAATGGCAGGACTATCTGCATATGACCTCAACCTTCCTCAAACACTTAAACCTTATGTAATGTAATGGATTATGTACATACATCAGTTATGTAATAGATTATGCAAACTTATGTTTTCATAATCAATTTTGAATGTTTCACTAATTTACATTATTTTGTTGGCTTAGTAGTTCAAAGGACTCCTCAGCAATCTCTTATCTCAGACTTCAGCAGTGCATGACCTATACTTAATTCCTGGAGTACACAGCACATTATGGCATACTGCTTGATAGGGGTGACAGTGTGTAACACCAGGAGGAGTAGCCCTGAGCATCTTTTGTTTCTTCTAGGGCTCTTTGAGACACCTCTACTGGGGACACTTCCTGAAAAAGTTCGGACATTCCTAGCACGACAGGTGCCCTTCCCAAGTCGCCTTGGGGCTCCAGAAGAATATGCTCATTTGGTACAATGCATAGTGGAGAATCCTATGCTAAATGGTGAAGTAATACGGCTTGATGGGGCTATCCGAATGCAGCCCTGAGCCATAGCCCAAGCCTGCAAGAAAAAAAGGTTGTTCTCCTTGGATCATAATCACAGTACTGAAATCAAGATTGGCAAAAGAAATGATTAACATCTGACACTGAATAAATCAATAATCAGATATTGTTCTTTTCTTTCACTTGCTGTGTAGGCTCACCCTGACACCCCCTCCCCCATTGCAAGTAGCCATACTGAAAGCTATATTTTTATGCATCTCCAATTTCTTTTAACAGACTTCCCTCTAATTCTGAAATACAGAGACAATTGTTTCTGGCCAAGGTCACCCTGATTTATTTAACCATGGTTTAATCAAACCATAAATGTCCATGTATCGACAAAAGGCTATGTTGTAAACCATGGTTTGCAAAGTTGTTGACCATATCATTTTTACATGTAAGTCTGTTGGGGTCATGATCTCTGTCTCTTCTCTCACTACATTTCTGTATTTTGGCAACCCAGACCCACCATTGGGGTGTGTGATTTTTTTGGGGGGGGGCATACTTCCTAATATATTTTAAAGCAGGGAATGAGATGAGAGATAATGTAAATTGCTATTTCCGCACTGTAAAAATCAGAGATTAAAAGCAGTGTTTAATAAATGCAACTTTTAGGATTGTACATGTTGAGGAGGTGATTTAGAAAACGCACTTTGGACTTGGTGCAAGCTCAGTGCTTCTCTGCTTTTCATTAAAGCAACCTGAAAATTTGCTTTTTCAGGTTTGTGCTGAAGCCTGAAAACAGTCAGGTTGCTTTAGTGAAGAGAAAATAAGGGCCAGGTTATATATGCTAGTTCCTTTTCAAAGTGCGCAGAGTTTTGCCCCATTTTTCAGTGTTTCTGAAGTGCCCCCCAGTGCCATTTAAAAGATATATGGTAACAAATATTACATACCTCTGGTTTATTGAATTATATGAATACATAGCTTTTTGGTCTAATGACTTTCCTCAGCTGTAATTTTGCTCATGTAATTTTCATTTCTCTCATAAAGAGTGAGTATAAAATGTCTCAAGATAACCAAATGTAAAAGAAACCTGGAAAGTGGGAGGGGGGGGGAAGACATAGAAGAAAGAACAGCAGTTGGAAAGGAAGTTCCAAAACATGAGTGTGGCAGGAATATTCCTGTCTTGGTTCAATTAAGTCTCTTTTGAAATAAAATTCAGATCTGATCTGGGGAGTTTCCTATAAGGTTCTATTGCTTTTCTCTTTGAAAAGAGTGAATGGTGGCTTCTCTGGAGCACAGTGACTTGCTTGGTTCTAGGGATTATCTTATTTTCATATACTGATAGTGCCTTGTTCAGTGACTGTTTGCAATTATGATGGTGCTGAAAAAAATAACTACAAACAATGCCTGCATTTATAATCTTTGTAGCATTCCCCCAGTCATCTGATTGCCGTTATAGTGAGTAAACATTGTCCTGTGCCTGTTCTCCCCCCCCCCCATTGCAGAGTAGAGAGATTGGAGAGGAAGAGACTACAAGAGAGTAAGCAGGCATATAATAGAGAATACACCAGGTACTGTGCATAGTGTACTTGTGGCTGTTAGCACCACCACATTCATTTCAATTTGTAGTCCCTATTGTGTGCCTGCTTACTCTCTTGTAATCTCTTCTCCAGATTAATTCCTTCCTTGCTAATTATCCCAACACTGGGATGAGCATTCCAAAGGATGGGGGCATGGTTAGAAGGCAAACTAAGTGTGAAACTGATTGGTCTTGTCAGTTTCAAGTCGGCTAGAGGGGCCAAAGGGGAAAAAGGAAGGCATAATTTCCCACATGTGATTTCCCACTTAGAGACTGCTTTGCTTAAGGAGAGAGCTGCCAGTCCCAAATGTGAACGCTAAACAAGGACTACCTGTACTATAAGCACAAACCTGGATGACAAAACATGCATCATAATACAAATACTACAACTTGTATCCTGCAAGCTGATATGTAAGTGTACAACTGCAGCATTTACAGGATAATATTGTCACCACACATCTGTCATTTTAGTTTGTTGCAAATGCAGATAAATGTAAACTTAAGTACTTAACCTGGGAGTCCCCCATGTGAGATCAAGAAGTGAACCCTGTGGAATTATAGTTAGCTTTGATCGTACAATGGCTCTTGTTTGTCAAGGAGATGACTTACAAACTACTATGAATGAAATCATTGGACAATAAATACTCAACATTTTGATTCTCTGAATATGGTATATATCCATACGGGTTTTGTGTAATGTTTTATGTACCAAACATCTGATCCTGAAAGTACTCTTCCCCCAATTTCAAAGCTCTACATCAGACATGTCAAACTCGTGATGTCACACGATGTATCGGGACTGTTTTGCCATTGCTGGCAAAGGGGTGGGCATGGCTTCCGCATGATGCATCCGGCCCGGAGGCCGGCAGTTTGACACCCCTGCTCTACATGATCATATTTAAACAGGTTCAGGCCCAGGCTGGTATCGCTCTTCTACAGCCAGTGGAGACATCCTTTTTCCATAAGAAAATCAACTTTACTTTGCATACCAAAACTGTTGCCAGCTGCATCTTCCATCAGCGGCTGCTAGTATTAAACTGCAAATAATAGTGGGCTGTAGGTGCATTGGTGTAGACTTCTTTCTCCAGATACCGCAAGCTGTCAAAGAAAAGAATGTAGTCAGATTGTATGGAAAAGATTATGACTTCATTTGTCCCAGGGCTGAAATCCTTCACTGACAGAATTTAATCTAGGAATATATAGAAACCAGACATGTGTATAATGCATTTCTATGATTAACTGCATATAGCATCTTGATGTCTCTGGTTTTTGGCTGACTAGGTGGATTTTTTAGATAGTTATGAGCAGCATATTTATTTCAAAATGCAGTCCTGGAAAAAAGGTTCAGAAAAATGTGAAAATTAATATTTCACTTCCAGTCTGCCTGTTTTTCCAGCATGTAGCTTTCCATTTGCAGCTTAATTATTAATGAAATCTGTACACCTCCCAACGAGTCTAATTGGTTCACAAATAATCATTAATAAAACAATAGGGGAATAAACAAGAAGGAATAAAAGAGAACAAACCAGGCAGGAAGAAAAACAAGCCCACACAAGCTAATGGGGCTTTTAATCACTCTTGCCAAAGGCCTAGCTCAGTAATGGCGAACCTTATAGAGACCGAGTGCCCAAAAACTGGCCCGCCCCCGCTCTGCCCCCCGCTCCACCCACCCACAGGGCCACTCACCACAGATCGTCCAGGCAGCCTTGCAGCGCCATGGCAGCCACACCCTCCGCCCACACCCCATAGCATCATCTGCACGTGATGGGGCGCGAGGGCGGAGTCTTGCCCCTGCTGCCCAGCTGCCATGTGCTTGGCTGCACTGCTCTGCGTGGGCCGCGCCTGGGGGAGCCTCTCCTCCGGGCAGGCTGCTGGTGAGGAGGGGGTTGCGGGGGGAGGCGGGGCTGGGGCAACAGTGCACGTGCCCACAGAGAGGGCTCCGAGTGCCACCTCTGGCACACGTGCCATAGGTTCGCCACCACTGGCCTAGCTGAATAATAGTGCCAACAAGGGGGCAGGGTGTGGGTGTGTGAACTGGATCTTGGGGAAGCTCATTCCAGAGAGCAGGCACTGCAACAGAACAGGCATACTCGGAAGGCCTTTCAGATGACACTTTTTAATTGGAAGTACCTACAAGCCTGCCAAATAGGTGGTTCAAGGACGATGCTTGCAGAGCTCTGTTCTTTCGCATCTTACCGATTTCTCACTCTGTTGCCTCTTAGTCACCTCAAATCCAAGAAAATGCCTTTCACACTTCTGTGCAATGTTTTACCCCTGGATTGCTTACTTGGATTTCTGTGCATCCGCCAATTCCTGGTTGTAATTGTCCAGGCTCTTCTCCAGCTGCGCACGGAAGTTCTGCTCCTGCTCCTCCATCTGCATGGCCGCACGAGCTGCCAGCTCCCTCTGTCTGTCCCACTCAGCCTCCCGTTGGCTTTTCAGTTGCCGAAGTCTCTGCAGGGGAACAAAGAGGCGCATGAAATGTGAGAACAGACACATAGGGCAGATGGGGCAATCCCTGGTTCCAAATTTTAGCACACCACAAACTGAAACAGGAGAAGTAGGCAAGATATTGTACCGCACTCTCAACTTCTATCCCATACTGATAGTGCTCACACAAAGCTATTGAGCTTTTGGTAAGGATTCACTGAGAGATAGTATATGTGTGAAGCCCTTTCCAAGCACTTAAAACTGCAAAATGCATAAGAAGGAATTAGCTGGCTTCCAAGTTTTGTCACCAGCCCTCTAGTACAATTAATAAGCATGGGCAAAGGAAATATATTGACTAATGCTAGGCTCGGGGAAAGAAAAATATAATAAACTCTAAATGAGGATTTTTCCAAGACCATATTCTTTCCCAGAAACAACTGCTAGGAAAACCTTCACAGCTTTAACACAGTATGCGTGGACTTCAGCTCTCAGAATTGCCCAGCCAGTCTACACATCTTAAGGTTGCCAAGGTTGAGATATACTTGAGAGAGCACAATTTTGCCCTAAAAGGAGACAATTGCAACTCCAGATCACTTAAACCTCTCAGTCCAAGTTAAAAGCCTCTGTAGAAGCAACTCATATGTCTGGCAGAATTATTCTTCCCTCCCAGGGAAGAATGGAAACAGAGGAATCTTCGCGCCCATTAAGATCTTACAACAATAGGCAGTTTCTGAGTTTGTTCATGAGGTAATCGCAGAACAAGATTCTCCTTTTCTGCCTTGCATTGATTATGAATTGTTAGCCGGGTACAGACCAATCCAGGCTAACACAAATAAATATTTTATGTTACTATGCAAAGCCTCACCTATTACAGGTAGTACTCAACTTACAACAGATCATTTAAGGACCCTTCAAACTTACAAGAGCATTGAAAAAAGCGACTTATTGCCACTTATTAACAACTATTATGCCATCCCCACGGTCACATGATCAAAATTCAGACATTTGACAACTGACTCATAGTTATGACAGTTGCGGTGTCCTGGGGGGGTCATGTGATCACTTCTTTTGTGGCCTTCTGGCAAGCAAAGTCAGTGGGGAAGCCAGATTCACTTAACAACTGTGTTACTAACTTAACAACTGCAGTGATTCATTTGACAACTGTGGCAAGAGAGGTCATAAGATGGGGCAAAAGTCACTTAACTGCCTCTCTTAGCAACGGACATTTTAAGCTCAGTTGTGGTCATAAACCGAGGACGGCCTGTCCCTGTTTCCCATGCTTGTGGTCATTCCTCCACAGGAGCCGGTTCCCCTCAGCCCTCCCCCGCTCATCCCTCACCTGGTTTTCTCGGCACTGTTCTTTCTGCACTTGCCACACCGCCTGCAGCTGCTCAGGGCTCATCCCCTTCCAGCGGTCAGTAATCACACGGTTTGACCCCAGCAAGCTTCTAGCAACGCTAGGATCCTCCGACAGGAGATTGCCAGTCAGATGGTTGTGGATCTCAGCATAGTTATCATCCTGATCACGCTGCTGGGACAGACGTTGCTGCTCTGCAACCTCTGCCGCCTGGTTCAGGAGCAAAAGAGAAGAGATGAGCTAACAAAGGGTCGGCATTCCCCTCGCCCATGCCCTCCGTCAGTCGTTGGAGGTACAGCACAGGGACACAAAATCTTCCCACAGTCACCTTTCTTGAGGCGGTATTCTGGGACACGGTATAGAGAAATGGCTGGGAGAATCCAAAAGTACCTGCGCTCGATTAAAGTCTGCGACTGCCACGGCTTTAGCCCTGCGGCATTCTTCCTCTAATTGTGCCAGCTCCCGGGCTCGCAAATCCAGCTCTATCCTTTTTTTGTCGTCCAGATTATCTGCAAGGTTGGGAGGGTAAAACAGGTGCAGTACAAGGCAATCTATACAAAACATACCCACTTAATTACAGGTTATCGAATTGCAGTGGTGGATATTCTTCCTTTCCTTATACCCAAATGGTTTGTGGCAGAGCCAGCGCAGGGAGCAGGTAGGTATTATTTTTCATAGTAGCAGCTGCAGAGCAACTTTTCTTTTGTTGACTTCCTGTGGAGGTACAGTTCGTCCCAAGAACAACTCTCCTTCTCGTTCCCCAATCCAAACGTACCTGCGTATTTTTGATCAGCAAGTTCCTTATTCCGCTCATTTCTCTGCTCCTCCAGCGCATGCTTGTTCTGCTCCTTCTGCAGTTTTTGGCGGGCGGTTGCATTCAGATCCTCACCAGAAAAGCACTGCATGCTAGAAGGACCACAGCGTGGGTCGTCATCACTCACACGGGCCGGCTGCCCTTTGCGTACCGCCTCAGGGTCATGGATATCCCACTCCCGCCGCATAGAAGGCTGCTGCTCCCGCTCACGGAACTCCACCAGATCCTGGCATAAATGTTTCTTCTGCTGGTGCTCCTCTTCCTCCAACATCTGGGCAATCCTGTCACACTGCACCCTGTCTGCATCTATACAAAAAAGGATAGTGCTACACAGTGCACAATTTGTGCCATGTGCCCCTATGAAATAAAATAGGATGGGGTGGATATTCTGCCCCAAATTAATGAAAATTTAACATCCAGAAAATGCAAACTGTATGGAAATGAAAAACCACAACCCCTCCCCAAGCACACCAAAGATCTGTAGAAATTTTGAGCTTATATTGCAATATCCTATATCCGTGGTGGCGAACCTATGGCATGGGTGCCAGAGGCGGCACGCAGAGCCCTGTCTGCGGGCACGTGTGCTGTCGCCCCAGTCCTAGGCCTTCAGCTGGGTTTTATAAAACCTTTTTGCTTTAGGCCTCCGCCATGTGCAAAAAAAAAAAGGTTCAATCAATCAATTTCTCGTGGGAAAAAAAAAGATCTCGCAAAGTTGGAATTTTTAGTCCCACCCAATCTGCTGTTACCACCGTAGCCACGCCCACCCAATGGGCCACGAGCACCCAATAGGCCACAAGCACCCGGCACCTGACAATACATAAGTGGGTTTTGGGTTGCAGTTTGGGCACTCGGTCTCTAAAAGATTCGCCATCACTATCCTATATAGTTTGAACTGACAAGTTTTCATATATGGTTATTTATCAGTAGGTTAATATGTTGGATAAACTAACTATCCAATTGGACCAAAATTTCTGTTGCTAAGTGAGACATTTGTTAAGTGAGTTTTGCCCCATTGTCTGCGACATTACTTGCCACAGTTGTTAAGTGAATCACTGCACCTTTTAAATTAGTAACACAGTTAAGTGAATCTGGCTTCCCCATTGACTTTGCTTTGTCAGAAGGTTGCAAAGGGTGATCACGTATAAATATGAACCAGTTGCCAAGCATCTGGATTTTGATCACATGACCATGGGGTTGCTGTAACAGGTGTAAGTGTTACAGCACCTCTAAGTCACTTCTTTCAGTGATGTTGCAACTTCGAATGGTCACTAAATGAACTATTACAAGTCGAGGACTACCTGTACTTTGTCATCCGCACTGACCTCCAGTTGATTTTCAGCCATAATTGAAATGAGGGGATCAGAAAACACGTTACATTGCATTAAATCAGACTATCATACTAAAGCTGCATTGTGCGATAGTATGACTGAATTCTGATTGCATTTTTTTCTGGCTGACTTTTTGCTGTATGGGGGTGTTAATACTGAGAAAGATTTTTATCCCTCTCCCACACCAAACCTCATCCTCTCTCCCCAGATGGCAGAACATTTCACCCACATCTATTCAATGATGACACTATCTACGAGATTTCCTGAGAGCCTCTAAAAAATAGGGATGTTAAGTACAACCACTCAGGAATTGCTCATCCCTATATTTACAAATCACAGTGATTAATTAATTGGGCCCTCACATTAAGTCATAACGTGGTTTGTTTTGATTTCGTATGTTGATTTAGCATGGTTAAGTATAGTTGTGTTAATTAAAGCTGATGGATTATATTATGTGAAATTCAGACAACCTTATTTGGCCTTGCTGATCTTTACAGCCTTGAATGGTTGAGGCCCAAGTATCTAAAGGATATTTTTCCTTTTGTCTACTTGTCAGGGCAATGTTTTTCTGATAAATGAAGGTAGGGAGGTTGTGCAAAAAAAAGGCACTTCATCTTATGGCACCTCACCTCAGGAATTGTCACTTTAAGCAGGCTCCTCCACCCTTTCATTGCCTAATGTCTACCTTCTCTGTGTTAATTATTGTATTTTATTGTCTTTTAATTTATAATTCATGAAGAATTATATTTGCTATAGGGCAGGCTACAATAACACTGCTCTGTTGAGTGAATAAGGAACAGAAGCTAAACGAGAAAGCTATTAATGCTGCATAGGAACTTTACTCAGGATATTGTTGAATAAAAATTAGAGATGGTGCTTGTCCATAGAACATAGATATTATAGATAATGTAAAGCTATATTAAATGCAGTGTATAACTGCTATTTTAAAAGAGCCCTAATTTTCTTGATCATCTTGATCTACCTCACAAAGGTTTCTGAACTATTCTTCTAATGTTGGGCATTTCGATGATACGATGCTCACCTATTTCCAA
>NW_015386453.1:622038-636300 GCF_001527695.2 Protobothrops mucrosquamatus | reverse complement strand
GCATGGCTCGATAACACAGTGCAGCTAGGTTGTTTTAAAAATGGATAGAACAAATAAAATATCATAAGGGGCTCAGCAGGGAAGCTGCTGCTCTGTCACCATCTTAGCTCTGCTTCCTCAATAATAAGCATACTTTATGGAACTATTGTGAACTTAAGGTTCGAAAGGCTTGAAGCTTACGTACCTGTTGAAAAATCTCCACCAGGATGTACCCAGTCTGTATTTTAAGATATTTGGAGAAAGCCCTGCTGCTGTGGAAGGGCATCACAGCTTGGCTACAACCCAAAGAATCATGGCATTATTATTAAATGCTTAAGATGTACCTCATTACAAAGGCTTTTGGTTGTGATTTTGATTGTGCACAACTCACCACTATGCAGGACTTTATTCCTTCTTATTCTATCAATATACAATAAAAGTAAACCCCAGACCTCTGTGGAAGTTATTTCAAAGTTTCACTGCCAATAAATCCATCTGCCTGAGAACTGTATCCTTGCATCTCTTTAATATGATGTAAAGCTTCCTTCTTTCTTGCAACTATTTCAGTACTAGTTCATTATTATACCACCCATATGCTTTTACTGCATATTTCACATGGTAAGACACAACAAAGGATTGCGAGGCACAACCCCATTTTTCTTGTTGTGCTTGCTACTTTCCCCGAGCGCAGATGCTGAGCTTAGAAAAGACTGATTTAAACTCAGAAGACAGTGAGGTGAGTTTAACTATTTATTTGGCTTATATTCTACTCTGGTTCTAAGTGACTCCTTGCATTTTACAGCCTATAACCAATTAGATTGAAACAATATATAATCAGATCAGCATACATTTCCCAACTTCAAGGAATTAGCCAATAATAAGACATTCATCTATCATGAAGGAACAAAAATATATGTAACTTCTCAGGCCTTAACTGCCCACTGAAAAAGACAGGTCTTAACAGCTCTGGAGAAAGCTGAAAGCATAAATTTCCCAACATAGAGGAATTAGCCAATAATAAGACATTCATCTATCATGAAGGAACAAAAATATATGTAACTTCTCAGGCCTTAACTGCCCACTGAAAAAGACAGGTCTTAACAGCTCTGGAGAAAACTGTAAGCATAAATTTCCCAACATAATTAGCCAATAAGACATTCATCTATCATGAGGGAACAAAAATTTATGTAACTTCTCAGACCTTAACTGCCCACTGAAAAAGACAGGTCTTAACAGCTCTGGAGAAAGCTGAAAGACTTGGAGCCTGCCTAATATCAGGAACCACCCAGACGTTCCAGCCCTTAGATCCCTGCAGTTGACATTAAGGGTCTGGATCCAGAGAGAGAACTTGCTTTCAAATCTTAATGGATGGACAGAGAAGAAGGGTGGGGAAAGAGTTCTGCTGTTTTTTCTCTAGCAGTCCATGTCAGGAGACTTTTCCTCAGCTTCATTTGCCAAAATGGTAGAGGACTGGTCCTATTGTACCTGATTTCCCCAGCTATAACTAGCATCTTTTCTTTTAAAAAAACTTATGCAGTATTACAATCCTATATATGGCTATTCAAAAGTAATTCCCACAAGTTCAATGGAACACTCATAGACTCATGTACAGTCTGTCAGAATTTTAAGATACTTCTCACTGTTCTAATGAGTTAACAAATTTCACTTCGTCAAGACACACATTTTTCCATAACATTTATCAAGAATTTGGGACAGGTTCGATAGAGTGGACTAGACAGGCTTACCAAAGGCTTCCTCTTGTCGCTTCTCTATATTCTCTCTCAGTTTGCGCTCTTCCATTTGCCTCTTCAAGCCTTCTATGTCCACCTTGAGGGCAAGGGACATTAATGACCATGCAGCTTAATAGCAAATTATGGTAAGGCAACTTCCTCAGCACATAGGATGCTCCCCTCCCACTTCATCCAACTACTGTAAAAGCAAAGGTACCTTAAAGACTCTATGTTATGGCAAAGTAAGATTTTATATTCCTGAACTTCATTTAGTTCAAAATGAAGTTGCAAGACCTTTGACAGAAACTGTTTTGAGTTCAAAAAATATCCTAGGAGAGGGCAACAGCAAACCACTTGCACGGGATGTTTAAAAAACAACAGCTAGATGGGCACATCCATAAAGTCACTATAAGTTAAGCCTGATGAGGAAAGAAATTTTGCATGTATTACCTTAAATACCAAAATGGCTAAGAAGCAAACCTGAAGACTTGCCTTATCTGGGGCCATCATATCTACAAAAATCTGAATAACCACTACATGGCAGCAATGAACAGTCAGGTTGGAACAGTCAGTTTTTCCCCCAAGAACTGGGGCCAGGATGTTGACAGAGTTTACATAAGGTGATTGTTAAATGGTGATTTTAACTTTGTTTTAAATTGTTTCGTTGTATTGTGTTTTTGTTTATTATGGAAAAAATTGTTAAAAAGATGAATCTGGATTTTGGTAGTAAAAAAATAGTATGATTTGTATTACTCTTTCAGATCATCTAAAAGGCCCTACTACATCTCATCAGAATTTTGCTTGGCAAGAACACATTGGACCTGACTTTTAACTATGTTTTTTTTTGCTACCGGTGGCGAGTTATGTTTTAATCTCTTGTTTTAATGTATTTCAAAATACCAAATTTCTTTACTTTTCTGATGAAACTTCTTTAAGTGCCAATTTTGTAATGCAAATAAAAAGTAGAAAATGTTTGATTTTGATTTAAGAATTCCAGGAATCAAACCAGTTGTGGTTTAACATTTGTAAGGTGTTTAGTTTTATAGTTTTAACAGTGTTGTATACTGTTTTAACTTTGGATTGAGCTCAACCAGAATTGGTTATAAGATGGGCAGCTATATAAATGTTTTAGATAAGTAAACCTCAATTAAACAATGGTTTAACGCTGTGTATCAACCTAGTCTCTTTTTATTACACCTATTTGGGGAGATATATTTCAATCAGTTCAATTTTGCATTAAATTTCAGAAAGCTGAAGGTAAAACTGGAGCCGTTTTAAGGAGTTCAAAGTTAACAAAATCCAAATCTCATGCCACAAAGAAACTCATTTGCTCCATTCAAAATCCAATTCATGGCAAGCCTGCACATTTACTCAGTTTTAGGGGTCTCCAGCCAAAAGTAGACTGCCTTTACTGAAATATAAGTTTAAATGGAGTTTCTTAACCCTTCTTTCAGCTTTCCACAATATTGTATTCAAATCAGTACACCGGGGCTGGCATGTATTTTCTAGAGTAGAACTGGAAACCCATTTCAAATCATGTATGCTTGGCTTGCAGGGTGCGTATTAAACACTGTTTTCTGGGTTCCTTTCAGTCACAACAAAGCATACATGTAATTAAATGGTTCCTGTTGCACAACACCAAATGAACATTAACTTCTCCGGAAAGCTACCGTTCATATTCAGGAAGGTTAGCAAGCAGACGAATTTCTATCACTGGTGAAGGGGAGGCACCCATTTTCCTAATACCCACTCCGGGAGTCTTACCCCCATTGTACGGTAGCGAGCATTGAAGATGCGGCTCTGTCTCTGCTTCTCCCGGTTCCGGCGGGCTTCAATGGCAGCCGCCTCTCTCAGGTCGGCCTGAATGTCCACCTTATGCATCGTTGCACCTGGAACAGGCTGCAGAAACGTTTAGAAACTTCTGACCGGCTGTGCGGAGCTAGAGATGTAAACTAACGATCTGGTGATTCCCCTGGATTCTGTGACAAAGATAAACCTAAATCGATCGAGTGGGGGAGGGGGAGATTTCCTTGCTTATGAGACAACCCGCAGAAGTTCAGAGTTAGGAGCCCTAGTAATTCAAGACCAGGGGGGGGGGAAGTTTGTCGGTGATGGTAAGCGTTCCTTCGCAGGCAATCCTTTCGGACTGACCGTTTGCAAATTAAAATAACCTGCAATTGGGGAGCGGGACTATATAGACTTAAATAATAGCCTCCCCCTTCGCTTCCCGCGCTCCTCTTTCGGCAAGTTTTGTTGACGTCTGGTTTCTGTGGCAACGGCTTCGCAATCTCGCCCTTTCGAGCGGATGTAGTCGATCTACCGGAACGTCGATTTATGCAAATTTAGAAGGGCTGTAAAAAATAAAAAAAAAGCCTATCAGCAAGCGGAAAAGCGAGCGCGCGTTCGGGTGAAGGCCACCGCTAGAGGTGGGCGGGAACAGCTTCGTATATAAAACGCCTCCAGAGGGGACAAGCCAATCAAACGCCTGGTATTTCGAAGGAGGCGTGGCTGCGGCCACGGACCAAGGAGCGCTGCCGGGTTTTGGGTTGCGAATGTAGCGGCGAGCTCTCGCGAGATTTTTCGGGCGCCCGCCCTTGTGGAAAGCGGGCTTCCGCGGACGGGGTCGGGGTCTCAGGGGTGCCGGCCGAGGGTCCCTGTTTTCGCGTGTCGGGGCCCACCGCCCCTTGCTGCTCCCCTGCTGCCTTCTTGCTTTCGCGACATGGGGTTCCTGAAGCTGATCGAGATCGAGAACTTCAAATCGTACAAGGGGCGGCAAATTATCGGGCCCTTCCGGCGCTTCACGGCCATCATCGGGCCCAATGGATCTGGTAGGCAAACCTCGGCTGGAGCGGGCCAGGGGAAGTCCGTATATATGTGTGCGTGGGGGGAGAGGGCAAATACGGTTTAATTTAGTCCAGCACAAACGACCCTCGGTGGGCTTCGACGAGAGCAAAGCCTCGCTGAGGTGCGTGCTGCACGTCTGAAGGAATCGCTGTTCTGGGTTTGCTCCGTGGGGCTTGCTTGACCTGGGTTGAAGGCAGTTAGGTTGGCATCCGTGAGAACGATACGGAGAAATTGTCAGCTCCTGGATACACACACAGGGTACGCAGCGGAGAGGTGCCTGGTTACTACACTAAGTTGCATGATTTATCCTTCTGATTGGCATTTGCTGCTGAAAGGGGGAAGGGAACAATGTCTAATGAACACAATGTCTAGTGTGCAGCCTTTTTTTCATTGACTTCTATATCTGGGCTGCACCCTATCTGAATTCACACAATATATTAAATTATATGTTTTATGGTTAAAAATGGTTATAGGACTAAGGACTGGAATTTGGCAACGTTATTTATTTCAAGTTCTATAACTCAGCTCTGTGACTGCAACATACAATATAAACGTTAATAATAAACAATATGTAAACTGGCATGCTACTTTTTATCTTTGCTTTTTATGTTTAATTGATTTTATAGCAGTTTCTTGGTTGTGTGCCACCCAGAGTCTGAGAGTTCAGTAGCATACAAGTTCAATAAAGTATTGTTATTATTTGGGCTATAAACTGACTTGAAATGAACACAGCCTGTTTGTGGGAGAGAGAGTCGGTATGATTAAATGCTTCTCTCCAGCACACAATCTACCATCATAACTTAGAAAACTAGCATTGCAGGGCAATAGGCTAAAATCTGAGTGACAATTTCTATGTGGGTGTCTTTTTTTTTTTTTTTAATAGGAAGCAATACTGAACCATATGAACCACCTATATATACTTTGTAATAGTCAGAAAGTGGTTGGGTTTTCATCTGAATGTAAACTTTATGCTTATGTTCCACTTTCAGAAGACCTAACTCCTTTGTTTTTGTGTGTTTCTCAGTTCTGAGCACATTTTTATATTTGAAGATATTCATGTGGAGATGCATTAGGTAGCATCTTTGAAATTCCTGATTATGAATTCTAGTTAATGCTATTTCAGATGTGCTAAACGTATTGGCCATATGCTCATTTTTGCATGTTTATGGAGCTGCCTACCTGTTGGGCTCCATTGGACAATAGATCACTATGGTAACAAGGGATGCCTGTGAGCAAATGTGTACATTAGAAGAATTTTGGGCTTAAGAAGTAGCTGGGGAAAATTAATAAAATATAGGATTGAGGGATTTTTTTAAAAAAAAATTTGTGCACTGGACCAAGTCCCAGGAGGTGGTATAACATTTAATTGCATAAAATTCATAATTTTCACATGCTCAGAAACAATATTCTGAAAAGAGGAGCATGGCATAAAGATTGTAATACCAAGGCTTGGCAAGGGCTGAGTTAAATGACAGTCCAATATTTTACTAAGTACATTTATATTGAAATATATGTCTCTTTGCTGTCTTTCCTCTAGGCAAGTCCAACCTCATGGATGCCATCAGCTTTGTGCTTGGTGAAAAGACTAGCAATTTGAGAGTAAAGACTTTGCGAGACTTGATTCATGGAGCTCCTGTTGGGAAACCAGCCGCCAACCGGGCATTTGTCAGCATGGTCTACTCTGAAGATGGTATTGAAGATCGCACCTTTGCAAGAGTCATCGTGGGTAAGAGTTAAATATAGGTTGGGGAAATTCTTTGGAGATCTAGAATGGATGGGGGCTCCATTATTCCATGTTGCAAAAAGTTGGTGGTTGGACCTCAAGGATTGGTAGGGCTGGTCCCTTTTGAAGGAGTGACGGAGGGAGATAACTTACCTCAGAGAAAGATATAAAATTTCAGGGGAAATGGGATTAAAAGTCAATTCCATGGATATGGGATCTGAAGTGAGTCCCACCGTATTGAATAGAGGAATTTTCCTTACATTCCTCTATTCAATACAGCCCCAAACAATATAAAAGATATATTCTGATGTTTTTATATATGTATGTACGTACGAATGTACGTACGTATATTTTGGTTGAAGGTAAATTAATTTTTTTATCTTTTAGGAAGCTCATCAGAGTACAAAATAAACAACAAAGTCGTACAGTTGAGTGAATACAGTGAGGAGTTGGAAAAGTTGGGCATTCTGATCAAAGCTAGGAACTTCCTAGTTTTTCAGGTATGTATATTTTCAAATTTAGAGTCCAGCTGAATTGCTTGGTCTCTTAGCATCAACAGAAGAGAATCCAATTCACTGGCACTTCTCTCCTGCTGATTTAACAATGGCAACAGTGTACAGGTAGTCTTCAACTTATGACCACTTATGACCAAAATTTCTGTTGGTAAGTGAGACAGTTGTAAAGTGAATTTTGCCCCATTTTATGGCCCTTCTTGCCACAGTTGTTAAGTGAATCTGGCTTTCCAATTGGCTTTGCTTGGCAGAAGGTTGCAAAAGTTGATCACATGATCAACACTTCAACTGGGACTTTGCAACCGTCATAAATATGAGTCAAGTGTCTGAATTTTTATCATGTAATCCTGGGGATGCTGCAACAGTCATAAGTGAAAATGGTCATAAGTCATTTCAAACAGTTACTAAACAAACTTGTAAGTTGAGGACTACCTGCATATGTTTAGGCTTGGGTGTATTCAAAATAGCTGAGTTGTGTGCCTCTGTAGAAAGTCCACAGCAATTGTCGGCTTCTCCAATACTGAAAGGACGATGGCGAAACAATCTTTTTGAGCTTGGGGATGGTCAACCTTTATTTAAAAGAGTGGCCATGTGAGATTATACTGCTGTTACGTTGAGTGCCAAAAGGGACTCCTGTGCTTTGGAGAAGATAATGCTGCTGACTTGCTAAGCTTGGTTTCTAGGAATAGTGACATGTAGGAGAGACAGAAGTTCAGACTGATTCTCCACATTCCTAATGTTGAAGATCTCAGAGATGTTGCAGGTGACCATAGCTGATTTGGACTGTCTCTGCCGTATTATTTTCCATTGGTCATGGAGGCTGGCAGTGATGGGAATCCAGAACATCAGAATCATACCTTTGATCCAGATTGTGCTAGAAGAAAGGAGGATATATTAGGTCTGATCTTGCCATTTTGGATTATTGAAGGCTGGAAGCTGCAGCTAATGTGGAATTTAGTGGTAGAGGCAGTTATGAATGCACCTTGGTAAATCAGTGTTATACTTCTGCTTTACAAGCTGCGTTGGCTCCCAATGTGCTTCTGAGTACAATTCAAGGTGCCATCTCTAAAGAGCCAGTTTGGTCTAATCACTAAGGCACCAGGCTAGAAAATGAGAGACCATGAGTTCTTGTCATGCCTTAATCATGAAAGTCAGCTAAGTGACCTTGGGCCAGTCACACACTCTCAACCTAACTCATTTCACAGGGTGATTGTCATGGTGAAAATAGGAGGCAGATACTGTATATTCATCATCTTGAGTTATTTGTAAAAATAATAAAGGCAGGATACAAATAAATAAAAATAAATAAAACCCCCATGTTTTAAGGCTGGGTTATTTGTGAGACAGCTTCCCCAGTTATTTCTACCCATCCCACCAGGTCTGCCAGGTCCTTCCAATCAAAGATTGTCATTTGATGGGACCTCAGAAGTTTGCTTTTTCTGTAATAGTGTCTGCCTTCTACAACACCATACACGTACTGAGTTTAGATTAATTCTAACCTTGCTGGTCTTTGATAAAATACTGAAGATGTGGATGATTTTCAGGGCCTGGGGATTGGGAGGTTAGATGATCTGTTAAGAGGTGTCTATTTTATTTTAATTTTTCATATTTAATCTTTATTATTACTCAAGGTAGCAAACATACCTAATGCTCATTCTTCTTCCTGTTTTCCCTACAACAAACCTATGTGATGTATTGGATTCAGAGGTGATTAGCCTAGGGATACTCAACTGGCTTTCATATTTAAGGCAAGACTACAACTCAGAGTTTTTTGGTTTCTAGGCCAACATCTTAACCACTATGGTACACCTACTGTCCTATAGAACAGAGATCCCCAACCCCTGGTCTGTGGACCGGTACCGGGCTGCGGCATGCCAGCAACCGGTCCGCACAAACAAGCAAAGCCCCATCCATGAGATGCAGGCAGCACATAAAACCACGCCCCCTCCGGTCCATTGAAAAACCTCTCTCCACGGAACCGGTCCCTGGTGCTCAAAAGGTTGGGGACCTCTGCTATAGAACAAGTTGTTNTTTTGTAGGATTCATCTTCAGTGACCAATGTTTGTTTTTTCTACTTTGCTAGTATTGTGTTTCATTGTTACCAGTACCATATTCTTAGCTGAGTCACATATACGAGATGGGCAACTATATTCATAAATTAAATAAATTCCAGGGTGCGGTAGAGTCCATTGCAATGAAGAATCCCAAGGAACGCACGGCCCTCTTTGAAGAGATCAGTCGCTCAGGCGAGCTGGCTCAGGAGTACGACAAGCGCAAGAAGGAGATGGTCAAGGCAGAGGAAGACACCCAGTTCAATTACCATCGCAAGAAGAACATTGCAGCGGAGCGTAAGGAGGCTAAGCAGGAGAAAGAGGAGGTAACTTCAGAAGCTGCCTTTGTTACCATAGTTAAATCCCATCTTTTATCTGGAAATTCACAGAGGTGCACATAGAGGTTCCTTCCTCATTTTATCCCATTTTGCAGCAGCTTTGTGGACTAAAACCAAATCACTAGCTCGCATTACCTAATGAGCGCTAAGGTTCTGTAGGGAACTTGACTCTGATCCAGTCTGACACCTTAACCATTGTACCACGCTAGCCATGCTTCCAAGGTGCTTGATGGATTGGTGGTAGAGTCCCCTCTGTTTTCATTGTATTTCATGAAAGCAGACACTTGGCTCAATTTTAGGTTATCCTTCTGTTTCCATCTTCTCTCCTGTTTTTTTTTTGTTTGTTTGTTTGTTTGTTTCTTTCATCTCCTCCCAACAGACTGGAATGGTGTTCTAGCCTAATCCTCTGCTGGGCTTTCTTTTTTGGTGGTGGTGGGTGATGGCTGCTTTCATTCAATCTGTGTCAAGAAACCTATTGTGAATATGTGTGATTCCCCCTCCCCCCTTCCCATGATGTTTGAAGTATCTTTCAGGCAAAGATAGGATTAATGATACAGTTTTCTATGCCCTTTTATTCTTTTTGTTCTTTTGTTAATGCTTTTTCTAATTAAATCAGCTTTAAGTCTCTCCTTCTGCCAGTCATGTGCAAATAATGTTATTGTCTGAGAGAGGTCACACAAGCTCAGAGATTTTCCAGTTGAATTGCCTTTATTTATTTATTTTTAATGTATATATCTGCCCACCCCATAACATGACTCTGGGTGGCATACAATAAGACGAACAGTTAAAAAAAATCTAAAATTATTAAAAACAAGTAAACACAAATATAAATAAGACTGCAGGAAAATGGACCGGCTTTCTACACATACTATAAACATTTAGTGGGTTTCCCATTTTCATGGAATTCCCAAGCCTGTTAGGAGAATCATGTTCAGTGGATTTCCTGCAGACCAATAGGATTTGTCTTCCTGTACCAGTAGTGTCTGCATTCATTGAACTATTGGATACGGTTGCATTAGTTCTTCTCATACATGTTTTCTCTGCGAGACAATTTGTTTTGCATAATGTTTGAGAACTAGCTGTGCGGGTATAATATTCTTCAAGGATTAGGCTCTTCATGGAAATACTCTGCTTTGCTTTTTAATTTTGTCTGATTTGTTGATTACTCCCTGGTCACATATTTAATAAAATTCCCTTGCTGCCAGTAACAAAACTTCAGCAACCATTTTGGATATCTTTCTGCTGTGCGCCCAAGGTTTTGGAAATTACATGCATCCCTGAAGTCTTACATTGAGCACAATTGCAGTAAGCCACAATGTTTATTTCATTTTCCGGCAGTGGTGGATTTGCTCTAGTATATGATATGAATGCAATATTTGGCCACTGTAGGTTACAATTAAGGGGAATGGCTTGGCATAAGTGAACCAAGGAGTAATAAAATTGTGGCTTAATGTAACATGTGAACCCAACCTAAAAGCTGTTACCTAAAGTGTATGAAGTTGCTACTGCTAAGGGTTCTTTTGAAGGCTGTCTTAATTGGAATTTGAGCTTATTTAGACTATGTGAAATATTCAGTGCTTTCCTTTTTGGGGAACCAGGCAGATCGATATCAGCGTCTAAAGGATGAGGTTGTGCGAGCTCAAGTCCAGCTCCAGCTCTTCAAGCTGTACCACAATGAGGCTGAAATTGAAAAACTAAACAAGGAACTGGGGTCCAAGAATAAGGAGATTGATAAGGATAAGAAGCGCATGGACAAAGTGGAGGACGAACTCAAGGACAGGAAGAAGGAGCTGGGCAAAGTCATGAGAGAGCAGCAGCAAATCGAAAAGGAGATCAAGTAAGGCTGGTGGTCTTGGCTTTCGGGGTATCGGAATTCAGGCTCACGGGATCTGCATCATTTTATATTACAACTCTGGGTCCCTTCACAGAATAAGAAGTCACTATGACTGAGTTTATCTATAGCTCAGTGAATTCTGAAAATGCTTCAATCCATTGTTAAGGAATAAGAACCATGGAGCCTGAGACTAGCCATGTGCAGTCTGCACTTGTCTTTGTCTGAGATGCAGAATTAAAACACTTAAAAGACTAGACAGTGTGCAGAATAACTATTCATTTCTATTTCTAAGGCAATGCCCAGCTGTGTTATATTTAACAGAGAAAAGTATTAACAAAGTGTGTTTAGATCTGCTGCTTGTGCTCATTGACCAGTCAATACATAAATACATAAGTGGTTGCCTTAAGGCAGGGGTCTTCAAACTTGTCGCTGGCTGAGGAATTCTGGGAGTTGAAGTCCACAAGTCATAAAAGCGCCAAGTTTGAAGACCCCTGCCTTAAGACTTCACTTATCTTTGCATATTACCCTGAGTTTGTCTTCTGCTGAATTTTGTAAGTGTGCATAGTATTATGCTGGTATGATTTTGATAACTAGGTGACAGCTATGCCAACAGTTCTTGGTTTTAAAAGAAGAATAAAAAAATGATGCATTTTTATTTTGAAAATTTGACCCGGTTAAGCATAAAGTTTAAATATTTTCTTAGCACTTGCTGATCCTGTCTGGTGAAGATAACAGCAGATGTTTGTATCTCTTGTATTGGCCAGGGTGGCTGGCAATGATGGAAACTAGTCAAAACCTCTAGAGAGTGCCCAACTTGCCTACTCCTCTCTTAAAGATATCTTTGGTTTTTATTTCTTACAATGCCCGTAGTTGGAATTAAAAGATTGTTTACAAATGTTGGGGTTTTTTTAAAAAAATTATTTAGACTTGTAGAATATGATTTCTAATGTTTTCACATGGAGAAGGTGTTCTAATTCAATGCCTTGCGTAGTAGCATATCTGGCTCAATCAGAGAGCCTAGATTTACTTTAGAATGACAACATAGAGTGGTGGTGTATATTTGCACAAAATTAGACAGAATGGTCAAGATGGTTTTTTTTTAAAGAAAAGTTTTTTTTGACAGGGAAAAGGATTCTGAACTGAATCAGAAGCGGCCCCAATATATCAAGGCCAAAGAAAATACTTCTCATAAGATCAAGAAACTGGAGGCTGCAAAAAAGTCCCTGCAGAATGCACAGAAGCAATACAAAAAGCGTAAGGGTGACATGGATGAGTTGGAGAAGGAGATGTTGTCAGTGGAGAAAGCCCGACAGGAGTTTGAAGAGCGCATGGAAGAGGAGAGCCAGAGTCAAGGCCGTGATCTCACTCTGGAAGAAAATCAGGTGCGACCAAGGCCTGTGGACCCACTGAATGAGCTCTTGTGTTGATGTTGCTGGAGAGGGTCTTTGGTTTTGATTTCTTACAAAGCCGTTATTAAAGGATTGCTAATTTTTAAAAATGTTGGTTTATTTAAAAAATATACATCATTTGAGCCTATAGAACGTGATTTCCAATGTTTTCACGTGAAGGGGACGGGAATCGGTTCTGTGCATGTTTTAATATCAGTAAACCCTGCTCTTATCTCCCAAGAGGATACATAGCATGAAAAAAATATAGGTTTCTCTTTCTGCTGAGAAAAAAAGCTTATGATTTTAGGCAGACTGGAAAAAAAAATCAGTCCGAGTCAGAAGAGGCTAAAATTAATGTAATGCTAGGACAATGAGATAAAATGTCCCTGGAGTGCCTTATGTGCCATAAGATAATGTTGAACTGGAATGTAAAGGGCTACTTATGTGAGATTGTGATGAAAGTGAGGATTTTTTTTGACCATGATAGCTGAAACCCAACCATTTAAAGTAATTTATGTATTTCTATATAGCCTACCCTTCTTTTGTAAGAAGATGTGCTCAGGGTTTAAAATCCACTCTAACAAAATCTCAACAGTTTGAATTGAACTCAGTGATGCCTAACTAATTAGCTAAGAAAAGAGTGATTTGGATTTCAAAAAGCAGAAGTCATAATGGGTTGGGAAGAACAAAATGCTGTCAAATAATGCTGTTAAAACCTACCTAAATCCAGCAATGAAGAGAAGAGGTGGATTGATCAGCCATTCTGGGCCCCGTTGCTATCAATAAAGTGCAGTTTTTAATCCTTCCTCCCCCCCCCCTTCCTACCCCAGAGACAGCTCTGTAAGTTTGAAGATAAGAGAAGGACCTTGCAGATTGGTTGAGAGGCAGTTTAAACGGAATCATAATTTTGCTGTAGAACAAGATACCTTTTCATATTCTTTGTAGATTGGGTGGGATGAAATAAACTATGAAAGAAAGAGATCTAATGATATTATTTTGCTTGCTTTCCTCATATATTGAACAGGTAAAAAAATACCATCGTCTGAAGGAGGAGGCCAGCAAAAGGGCAGCCACTTTGGCTCAGGAATTAGAGAAGTTCAACCGTGATCAGAAGGCAGATCAAGACCGCCTGGATCTAGAAGAGAGGAAGAAAGTTGAAACAGAGGTCAGCACTCTTGTGTCTTTGCTTACCTTTTCTTCTTGATATAGCAGGCATTCTTCCTGAAATTAAATGAAAACTTTGCACACAGTTCATCCATTTTCAGTGCCTCAGATTTACTGAGTTTATTTTATACAAACAGAATAACGTTTAATTTGCATTTGTTTTGTAATCCCAATAGGGAAGAAGATAAATTATAGTAGGACCCTGAAGCCCATCCCCAGATCACTGGGATTTTTCCCCAAGCCATAGCATTATTTTTGATAATAATAATTTTGATAATAATTAAGTCTAGCTTTACAATTAGGAGAATAAGAAAACAAAGGAAACTGAATCCCACCCAAATGCCTTATTTTGTTATCTCTTTCCTGCATCCCCACAAAATATTTCATGGAATCTACTCATATATTGTTGCCCTAAAATCTACTTTCTGTGCCTTTCCAAGCTGTGTGAACTTTTCAGGTGTTCCAAAAATGACACATTGGATTAATTGCTTAGACATGCATGTGTATTAGATATAGTTTGAAATATTATTAGGTAAAAATGAGAGTGGCAGCCATCTTGAGACCATGAAAAGACTGAATTTAGGCCAGTCTTAATCAGGCCAATGTCATTGAGCCACTGTCAATAGAGCAACTGAGAAATGGTTAATTGTATGGGTTTGGCTAGCTCTTAAGAGAATTTGATATCCAGTTTCAGACATT
>NW_015386453.1:558607-621712 GCF_001527695.2 Protobothrops mucrosquamatus | reverse complement strand
CATTCCAGCCTTAAAGTGGGGATTGGAAAACATTCTGCAGAACTGAAGAAGACCCATAGGTTTTAGAAGAAAGGACCAAGAGTAGATACATTATTGGGCTGTTGATGAGGAAGCATGAAGAGAATCCACATCGTGCTGCAGCAGCATCTGTTGAGCTGCTGAGATTGTTGTGAGAATGATGGATTAGCCTGAGCAAATTCCCAAGGACGTTTAACAGTGTCTTGTAATATGATATGTACCTTTTATGACATCCGCCATTGTTGTCCTTGTTCGCTTCATCCTTTTGTACCATTTATTTCTTACCAACATATAAAAAGATAAAGTGGTGCCTTTGATATGACCTACTTTAACTGTAATTGCCCAAATGTATATGGATGAGGTCATCTAGCTTTTTCCAATCTGGTACTGTCCAAGCATATTCATGATCTGGTTAAGGAGGTGTAATCCAAGGCACATGGAGCTGCCAGGCTGATATTTAAGGGATCTGCAGTCCAAAATAATTAGAGGTACTAGGTTGAGAAGGACAGGATTAAATATTCTTGATTCTCATCTTATTCTTTTGATGTAGCCTATAATGGCGGTTCTCATCCAAAGGTGTCAAAGCTCCGTGCTAGATACTAATGGATATAGTCCTGGTATTTGCTAATGTGTGTCATACTCAATCTTTTCCATAGGCCAAGATAAAGCAGAAATTGCGAGAAATTGAGGAAAACCAGAAGCGGATTGAGAAGCTGGAGGAGTACATTGCCACTAGCAAGTAAGGGCCAGGAAGAGCCAGAATCCTTGTAATAATATGGGCAGGGGTTTGAATCACAGTATGGAAAGGAATGAGGATTTTGACTTAAAAGGGTCACCTTGGTAAAGAGGAGTAGAGACTGCCTAGAACTCGGAGTAACTGCACTGCCTTCTCCTTACTTTTCCTTTAGGCAGTCCTTGGAAGAGCAAAAGAAGCTGGAGGGAGAATTGACTGAGGAGGTTGAAATGGCTAAACGCCGCATTGATGAGATCAATAAGGAGTTAAATCAGGTGATGGAGCAGCTAGGGGACGCCCGGATCGACCGGCAGGAAAACAGTCGGCAGCAGCGCAAGGCAGAGATAATGGAAAGCATAAAACGTCTCTACCCAGGCTCTGTGGTAGGCAATGCTTCAAAACCAAGCCCCAAAGCTCATTAGGCTGGGTGTGGGCTTAGTGCTCCAGAATAAAAATGAGGTTGGGGTGATTTCCCTGCCTACCCTCCTCATTTCATTTCCTTCTTTTTCCCAGTATGGACGCCTAATCGACCTCTGCCAGCCCACCCAGAAAAAGTACCAGATAGCTGTCACAAAGGTGCTGGGCAAGAATATGGACGCCATCATTGTTGATTCAGAGAAAACCGGCCGGGACTGTATCCAGTACATCAAAGAGCAGCGAGGAGAGCCTGAGACCTTCCTGCCTCTTGATTATCTTGAGGTGAGGCAAACTTTGACCGATTGGATTAGAACTTTTCCCAGCTCTCAGTTCCATCATCTGCAGCCACCCTAGCAAAAGGTGGATGGAAATTACCAACATATCCTGGGGGCTTCAGGCTGGGGAAAATTGAGTTAGAATTTCTCTTCACACAGAAAGCCCATTTCTTGATTTCTCAGCATAACTTGCTCAAAAAAGATGGTGATGACAAGCAGTAAGCTCTCATTTTTATCATAGTTTGTAGATAAAGGAATGGTGAGGTTATTGACAAATAAATTAACACGAATAGTTGATTTTTTTTGGGCAAAGTACACTTTTTGTCATTTCTCTGTTGTTACCTGCAGATGGGTATCCAAATACTTCCCTAGACAGTCTTCGTTAATAATATGGGTTGGTGCTATTGTTTTAATAAAGATTCTTTAGGGAAGGAGCAAAAAAAGACATTCTGCCTCTCCCTTTTGAATTCAGTAGCTGAACTAAATTTATTTGAATTCAACAAGTGAGCGTGAATTCCTTCTGTGTCTCTACCCTTCAGCCTAGATCAGTGATGGCGAACCTTTTAGAGACCGAGTGCCCAAACTGCAACCCAAAACCTATTTATGCATCATCGGGTGCCGGGTGGGTGTGGCCCATTGGCTGGGTATGGCCCATTGGGTGGGTGTGGCCCATTGGGTGGGCGTGGGCGTGGTGGTAACAGCAGACTGGGTGGGACTAAAAAGTTCAATCAATTCCAACTTTGCAAGATCTTTTTTCCTCGCAAGAAGTTGAAATTGACTGAACCTTTTTTTTTTTTGCACACTGCAGCGGAGGCCTAAAGCGAAAAGGTTTTATAAAACCCAGCTGAAGGCCTAGGACTGGGGCGACGGCGCGTGCCCACAGAGAGGGCTCTGAGTGCCGCCTCTGGCACCCGTGCCATAGGTTCGCCACTACTGGCCTAGATTGTCCATACAGTATATGGGGTCAGCCTAGTAATGCCTTTTCTATCTCACACTCCCAGGTGAAGCCCACAGATGAAAAACTCCGAGAGCTAAAGGGAGCCAAGCTTGTGATTGACGTGATTCGATACGAGCCTCCTCATATCAAGAAGGCCCTTCAGTATGCTTGTGGCAATGCCCTTGTTTGTGACAACGTGGAAGATGCACGTCGCATTGCCTTTGGTGGGCACCAACGGCACAAGGTCAGAGCAAATTTACTCAACACGCTGTAGGTAGAGACCATAATCCTCTCCCCAAACATTGTATTCCATTTCTTCAAATATGCGTGTTGCTGTGATTTGTAGGAATGTATCCTTGGAATATCTGCTTAAATTTATTTTGTATCATCCACTGTGGGCACACCTTGCTGACTTTTGCAGACCTGGTTAATACTTGCCTGGGGGATCTCTTGGAAATCCCAGAGCATTAGCATAGATTGGGAAGAAAGTAATGACCAAGAAAATTAAATAGATAAATCCGTAAGGCCTCCAAGGTTCATCTCAAGGGAATCTTGATGTTTTTACTTTTAGCCGCGGATAAAGCAAATCACCACCAGTGAAAATACTTGGTTTGCCATATATTTGCAGATCTCTTCCTTTGCAGCTAAACATTCTGGAAAGTTGTTCTTATTCAAAAAATAAAAAATAAATAAAGCACATGGAATTGTGAGATTGGACTGAAGCTGCCATACGTAAGATAAAGAAAGCATGTAAGCAGGATGGACAAAAGCCAGGAAAAGATCCCCTAGATATCCAGTCCTTAAGGAAATGAAGAAAAAAAGTCACCTGAACCAGACAGAAGAAATTGGGCCCGAGCACATGCAAAACCCCTCCCCATGTTCTGTCAACCCCTAATGGACTTGAGAATCAACAGAGCAAGGGATTTGGGGAATTAAAGGGGTCCTGAAGTCTGTCCACTCTTGGAGTCCTCTTTGAATTTAGACTTGGCAGCTTCCTTCCCTCTGGCTAGTCCCTGCCAGTCTAGTTGAGAAGGATGTGGGTAAGTGGGAATGAGTGTGTGCATATGTTTGTGCATGTGTATATGTGTATGAGAGAGAGAGAGAGAGAGAGAGAGAGAGAGAGAGAGAGAGAGAGAGAGAGAGAGAGAGAGAGAGAGAATATATATATGTTGCAACCAGTTATTTTAAATTCATGTTTTATTCTAAACAACTGGTTGTGCCTCTGTTTGGTTGAAAGTGATTTGAGTGTAGCTGTTCTCCAGGGCTGTGAATGTGAGTGAGTGTCCATAAGCTGAATCGGAGCATGCGTGTATCAATATGATGACTCTTGCTCTCAGTTCCCTCCCTATTTTTTGTTTGTACAGAGCTGCAGAATAACTTTTGCCAGATCTTCGTTGAGTATTTTTAGAGAAATTTTGCTGCTACCTGGGTCTCTTGTCAGCCAAGACCTCACCGTTTGTTTCCTTGTTGTGAAGTGCTATGTTTTTCATTCTCTCACTTTTGTTTCCTTGCTTCTGCTGTAGACGGTTGCACTAGATGGAACCCTGTTCCAGAAGTCAGGTGTGATCTCAGGGGGTGCCAGTGATCTGAAGGCCAAGGCCAGGCGTTGGGATGAAAAAGCTGTGGATAAATTGAAGGAGAAGAAGGAGAAGTTGACAGAGGAACTCAAGGTTGAACCTGCTTTTGAGTTGTAGAAGTCTGGCTGGCTGCTTGTGTCATAATGTCAGTGGGCAGAATTTGACTCAGTTAGTTCAGTTAGAGGACCACTGAAGGTTCTGAAATGCATCTTGGTCTGTTCTATTGCTACATATGGAAAGTGTTTTGAATTGAAAAGTTGGCCTCAAAGTCTACAGGCAACATTAGATGCATTTTTATTCCTTCTCATGGTAATTGGCGACAGTGCCTTATTATGGTCAGTTAAAAAAATGTTTTTCCCAATTGAGGGCAGAAATAAAATTCTGGCTGTATTGTTAAGACTAACTCGTAATTCTGCATTAGAGCCACCATGCACTTCCTCCTACCGTGTAACTGCAAGAAAAAATAAATCTGGTTTTTATTTTGATTTAACCCATTCTTGTTTATTGATTTAAAATTAACATTAGTTTTTAACAAAAAGCATTGTGTCTTTATGAATACAGTTTATTGCAAAATTTCAATTTCAATTAGGCATTAAGGAATAAACTGGGCATTTGACAAAAATTAAATTAAATCTTGAAAGTCTCTGCTCCAGGGTGTTACAGGAGAACAGTGCTCAAACCAAACATATTCTACAGACATGTCCTTCCTTGTGTATATTACTAAATCGTGATTTATTATTACATGTACATTCTATTAAGAGACTTGTACTCTGTATGAAAATAAAATAGTCACGTTCTAGAAGTGCCTAAACCTCTGCTGTAAAACTGAAATACGGTATACTGAATAACAGCAAATTAATTGTATCTGGGACAGCACATTTTTAGTTCTATTTATAGTAGATTTATTGTAATGCAACGATTTCTGTTTAAGATTTCCCTGTTTTGATGAATTGCATAAATATCTCAGGTAAAGAAACCACATCTTCATTGTTTTCCTGTTACAAATTGTTCACTTCAGCATCATAATTCAGCTGCGTGAAATATGATTCATTATTAATTTCCCAGATATTATTCCTGAAATCTAACTGCTTCTTTGCCTTAGCTCAGTCTTTGCATTTCATTTTTTGGGGTTTCTTTAATTTGGGTCATTAAATCTTCCTTTCCCAGGAACAAATGAAGGCTAAGCGTAAAGAGGCAGAGCTTCGTCAGGTCCAGTCACAGGCCCATGGCTTGCAGATGCGCTTGAAATACTCCCAAAGTGATTTAGAACAAACCAAGACCCGTCACCTCGCTCTCAATCTTCAGGTATTATGATGGTCACTTGCTGGAGCTAGATTCTGCTTTAAAAATCCCAACTTCTATTCAGCTCCATGAATTATGTGAGAAACTCAAATTTTATTTTATTTTTGGCCTGTGGACTAATGCAGCAAATGGTGAATGAGGGAGAACAGTATGGAGGAAATTGGTAAGGGAGACTTAAATCATTTGAAAGGAACTGATAAAAAAAAAAAAACTAATCAGTAGGATTCTTCACCACCATTCTGTTTAATTTGATTTATGCTGGATAATGTAGCAGGAGAACAGGCAGAGCTAGGGGCCATAGTTAATCAGGCCATCAGTTTTGAGTCGTTACATTCCCACAAATGATCCAAGTCCAATCCTTCCCAATTTCATTGACCCTTATCTGAGCTGTGGTGGTGCAGTGGTTAGGATGCAGTATTGTAGGCTGACTCTGCTCACTGCCAGGAGTTTGAACCTGAACAGCTCAAGGTTGACTCAGTCTTTCATCCTTCCAGGGTTAGTAAAATGAAGATCCAGATTGTTGGAGGCAATATGCTGGCTCTGTAAGGCACTTGGAGAGGGCTGTAAAGCACTATGAAGCGGTATATAAGTGTAGTGCTAATGCTAGTGCTATTATCTGGCGTCAATTTATTGTTGAGCTTTAGTTGACTAGATTCTTATGTATAGGCTTGAATAAATCTTCTGAGATATAACCTAACAGATTATCCATTTTTTGTGCCTGGTGTTAATTAGCTGGTGACATGCTTAACTCCGCCCCCAGCTGCGCTTGCTCTTCTACCATAGAGGCTTCTGAGCTTACATTTTGTAAAATAATGATGTGTATCCTGTGATGTTCTTTTTAATTTTACAAGTCTTAAATTAGGTGAAATAGTTTCAGGACTGAAAAAAAAATAGCGGTGCAAAAATAATAATTCTATTAGTTATAGTCAATGTTTTAAAAGGCTAGCAAGTATATTAGATTCTATATTGCAAGTGATGAAATGCTCACGTAAAATGGTGTTCACTGATCTGAAAAGCAGACTCTGGGCCTGCAGGAATATGCTAGGATGAAGAAATGCCAGTGATGAAATGCATATTATGCATATATTTTCAAAAAATATAAGATGCCATTTTTCAAAAAGATCAAAATGTTAGTTTTCGTGCAGCTGCTGATAAAAACAGGATCGCCAACATGATCGCCAACGTCCGATAACGGATATGGTACAACAAGAAGAAGAAGTTAGTTTTTCCATGGAGAAAAGGGAATTCTACTGGCAGTCTCTTACTTCTTTTTTTTTTTTAAACAATTTTTATTAGTTTTCCATTTTGCACCAACAGAAGCTTAAGAACCAACGTGGAGATATGGTGATCAATTACAAAAAGAAAACAATAGCATTATAAATATACAGTTCACACAATATTTCTTAAAATTTCCCTCTCTATCTATATATAATATTATAATCAAATTGATTCGAATAGAATCATTCATTAATATATCTAAATATAAATTCTCTTAATCAATCAAAACTTTCAACCTCTCAATGTCTATTCTATACAAATCTATAATTTCTCACATATTTAAACTTAAACTGAAACTCTCCATTTATTTAAGATATATTATAATACATTATAATATTAATACATTTCTAAAACAAATTTTCATTTATATTACTACATATGAATTTCATTAATCAATAAACGTTTAGAAGAGCTCATTATCTATCCCAAAAATCCTGTTTTACACTTTATTAATTTTTCAAATGTTAAAATTTAAACTAATCTATATATTTACTATTCAGGTACCCCAAGTTTCTCTTATTTAAATCTATTCTTTTTCAATAATTCTCCAATTATTAATTTCATCTCATTCCCCCCCAAAAAAGAACAAAGAATAAAGAGCAAAGAAAAAAGAAAAAAAGAGAAAAAAGAAGCATATTCTTGCTACATTTCAGTATTAAATTCTAAATCATTTCATAATAGCCTCCCTTTTAACAAAATCCAAATCCAAAACAATCCGAGTCACTATAAAACCTTTACCATCCATAATTATCATCTCAAATTTAATATTTATATCTTATTGTGGGTTTCTTCCTATTCCAAATAGGTTTCCATAGTCGAGTCTCTAGTTCCGCAGATAGCTCTCCCATTCTTTCCTGCCACACTGTATACAGCAACAAGGTCTCCCATTGTCCGTTTTATTGGGCTGATATAAGAGTTACAGCTATTCTGAATAACTCGTGTCAAAACATCATTTCCCATCTTTTTTAAAGTTGCATAAACTTTAGTTGAAATCATTTTTTTAATATAGTCCTCTTTAATCAAATTTTGCTGCTCTTCCAATAGTTTTTCCTCTATCGGAAAGTCAAATGGTGTCTGCAAATCAGCTTGTCCTTCTGAAGTAAGCTCCTCCATTTCCTTATTATAGGTCATTTGTCCATTAATATCAAAACTTTTTTCCAATATCAATTGGTAATCCAACTGTACATTTGCTACTTCCATCTCAGTGGACAGAGAAACAAGTCTCTTGAATATGAACTACTGTTTCACTTAAACCTTGTGCTTTGCTTTGTCGATGCAGAGAGATCTCCTTACTGCAGGCAATTATCATCTCCGTGTTTTCCAAAATTTTGTACAAAATATACTTATAAATAGAATCTGAACAAGTTTCCTCCATTTTTATCATATTTCAAGACATTATCTTTTGGGGGGAGACTATATTTACCAGCAATCAATTAATATCCATCTCCTCCCCAGTTCCTTAGTCTTTTTCCTTTGTACAAATTCCAAGAGAAGAAAATAGCAAAAGCAATACGTAGTTTCAGCAGAAAATGTCCCCCAAAGAGTCATCAAAGTTAATTAAATATTCAGTCTTTTCGGACACCATAAAAAATAAAAACAAACAATATTCTCCAAATACATAGCGTGTTAAGTCTCAATAAGAAATTTCCTTGGGGCCCCCAAATAGCTAAAAATAAAATCAGACATTAAAACAAAAATAGATTTAGTCTTTTTCTTAGGCTTTTCTTCCCCCATTTAAAATGCCGCTTCAACAAAAAGGGAAATGAGTCAAAAAAAAAAGCTTTTCACAGGAAAAAAAAAGAAAATAGAGGTAAAAAAAAGTCTCACCGAATTTTCCACGGTGGGTCTGTTTGCTTAGATGATCTTATGGCTTACGGTCGGCACAGCTAAATGCTCGGCCATTTTACTGACCAATCTTTACTCCGTTGGCCCAAAGGAGATACTCGGACTACAGAGGGTGCCGCCGCCCCTCTGCAGCCATCCGAGAAGCCTCCTCAACGGTGGTTGCTCCTCCAGAGCAACTTTTCGACCCTCTCAGGGGTCTACCGACAGAGGAAACTCAGCCGGCAAAGGGACGACTCCTTTTGCTCGACCGCACCGCCGCAACCCGGAACCGGAAGCCGGCAGTCTCTTACTTCTTCTGAGCTCTGTCCTGATTCAGCATTATTCCCAACAGGAGAAGTCCAAGTTGGAAAGTGAGCTTGCCAATTTTGGACCCCGTATCAACGACATCAAACACATCATACATGGGCGAGACCGTGAGATGAAGGAGCTAAAGGAGAAGATGAATCAGGTATGGTAGGCCCAGGCCAAGAGCAGCCAAAGAGGCATGGCTAAAACAGGAAAGGCAAGTGCACGGTATATAGAAGGATAGTAGCCTGCAGTTAGTTGATAACCTGGGAAAGTTGCAGAAGTAGTAGCAATATAGAAAAGGAAGGAAAAAGTAGCAGGGTGCAACCATATTTTTAACATATTCTCTACTGTGGTGGTAGAGGATGCTTGACATCTTATATCAAGGTAGATACTGTTCATTTACTCATTTTAACACACCCACGCCTCCATTTCATCCTTAAGACCGGTTTTATATAAGTCTTTATCATTGAAGGTAGAAGATGAAGTATTTGAAGAATTCTGCCGAGAAATCGGAGTAAGGAATATTCGGGAGTTTGAGGAAGAGAAGGTGAAACGCCAGAATGAGATTGCCAAAAAAAGGTATTGGCCCATTTCTGTCACCCTGGCACTTCCAGATTCAAGAATACTAGAGTTTACTAATTTTAATACTGGGAGGGAGGCTTGGATTCTCCATAATTTTTTCCTTTTCCCTTCCCAGGCTTGAATTTGAAAATCAAAAGACCCGCCTAGGCATCCAGCTGGACTTTGAAAAGAACCAACTGAAAGAAGATCAGGACAAAGTGCACATGTGGGAGCAGACTGTCAAGAAAGATGAAGCTGAGATAGAAAAACTCAAGAAGGTGCATGGGGGACTAGCGCTATGTTGCATCCGTGATTTAGAGTGAGAAAAGCACCACAGACTTAACATCTGTGCTTTTCCTATTGATGATCACACAGGAGGAACAGCGGCATATGAAGATCATAGATGAGACCATGGCACAGCTGCAGGATCTGAAGAACCAGCACTTGGCCAAGAAATCTGAGGTGAATGATAAGAACCATGAGATGGAAGAGATTCGTAAGAAGCTGGGAGGAGCCAACAAGTAAGTCTGACCTATGAGGGCAAGATCTAAGCAGGAGGGTAGAGATATCTGCCACTGCCTCTGCTTCATCTGGTAAATTATACCTGGTAACTAATTTCAGCCTATGGTTTTAATGAATGGAAGATTATTTGTGTTTGGGGAGGGAATAGTTAAGAATACAAAGGCAAGACTCTCTCAGTGTTTTGTATCAAGTAGTCCCCAGCACCAGTCTGATGTTTCTGGGAATTCTACTAATTAGATGATCACAACATTTCCCCCTTGTCCCAACATCCAGCAATCAGATTCTGTTTTGCTACCACAATAAACAACCATTGATGGAGGTTAACTATAAGTCCTTCATTTTAACCCAAAGTCCATGGAGCTTAGTTTGAATTAGTAGCTAAGTGCTGCTCCATTCCTGAGTCACCAGAATCAGTGAATGCCTGATTTTTGCAACGTTTGAAGAGAGAAGGAAGTATATATGGCAGTGGTTCTCAACGTGTGGTCCGTGTACCCCCGGGGGGGGGCACAATGTCTTCCCAGGGAATCCACTCCCAACATAGAAAATCTTATATCAGTTATTTTAATACATTTTGGGGGATCCAATGCATACTAAATAAATGCTGCCCCTGATCTCATTTGCCTATGTATGATGTCTACTGCACTGGTAATAATTATTTAAATTTATTTTCCATCTTTTATTTTCCATTATCCAGTGGTAAATAAACTTTTTTTATTTAAAGCAGTGTTTTCCCACAAATGATCTGACTGTGGACATTTTGGTTGGGGAAGCTTAAGGAAAATAGTTGCCATGTATTTTGCAGAAACTTATGCTTCCAATTTTTGTCTTAAATCTCCATCAAATGCAGGAATATAGTAGGGCTTTTTTTGGGGGGGGGGACCTTGCATTTTTGAGTGAAGCTATAGATGCCATAAGCTAATTGCACTCATTTCACTTCTTAAGCTTCTTCACCTCCTTCTCCAGAAGCATCCCAAACCATCTGAAATGGTCAGCATTGCACATTCAGAGAGAGAACTCAGGGGAGCACAAATGAGATGGCCACATTGGTTATTAATCCCAGCCAAAGGTTGCAGTTAGGTTAAAAATTACACTCTGAAGTCTTTTAAACTATCAGAAGAGTTTATAAGAATCTTAACCTAGTAAAAATCAAAGGTATTTGCTGTCACCAGTCCGGAAGGACTCATAATGAGAGTGTCTGATGTGTCTGTTTCTAACCATTCTTGAGATGTGACAGTCTGTAAGTTTGCAACTTGGCATTGCCTAGTTCAAGATTTTTACAGAGGTGGAGGCTGCTTTGCCTGGACTGTCCTTTCACTTTGGGCCATTTTCTGCAGAGAGATGACTCACTTGCAGAAGGAGGTCACCGCCATTGAGACCAAGCTGGAGCAGAAGCGCAGTGACCGCCACAATTTATTGCAAGCCTGCAAGATGCAAGACATTAAGCTACCCCTCTCCAAAGGCACCATGGATGATATCAGCCAGGAGGAGGTAAGAAAAAAACTCTACAGCAGACATGTCAAACACAAGGCCCGGGGGCCAGATGCAGCCCGCGAAGTGGTTTCATGTGGCCCGCGAAGCCATCCTGGAAACAGTGAGGGAACGGCCCCTGCTGCCTTGGCCCTGGCCCAGGCCGGCTGGGAGCCAATGTACAATTTTGTGGTGGCCCTCTATGCTGAAACGCATTCAGTCTTAGCTCCACAAGGCCGTCTGGAAACAACAAGGAACCAGCCCCTGCCGTGTCGGCCACACCCCCTGGGTGGATGCTGGGGAGGTGTCACCCTTTGTGAGGAATGAAGAAATGGATCATGCCTTGGCGCTTGCCCCGGTCCCACCCCCTTCTGCCAGAGACCCTTAGATCTCTCCCACTCCTGTCCAGGCCCCCACAGGCACCCTTGACGCCAGCGATGTAGAGCTGGTCTTGCCCACCCAGTAGGCCACACCCACTCCATCCACGCCCACCCAGTAGACCGCACCCACCCTGGCCACACACCCCCGCCCCCCCGAGGGCAACCACAATGCTGATGCGGCCCTCAATGAAATTGAGCTTGGCACCCCTGCTCTACAGGGAGAAGAAGAAAGAATTCTGAGCCAGGGTGCACGGGTTAAGGGAACTTCCCTTTGTCTTCTGGTTGATTTCAGGGTGGCTCCCAAGGGGAGGAGCCAGCCAGCAGTTCACAGAGGACTTCCAACATGTATGCACGAGAAGCTCTCATTGAGATTGACTATAGTGACGTCTCTGAAGATTTGAAGGTAAGGAGAACTCTCTGGGGTTGGCCATCTGTGGAGGTGTAATGGAGTGTGTGGATGACCTTGGGGAACAAGGGGAAGAGATGCTGCCTAGGAAACAGTCAGATAAGAGAGGGAAGAAATATGTAAATAAAAATGAACTAAAAGCAATAGGACCAATTCAGAATAAAATTAGAACATAAAAACCTTTAAAAGAAGCAGATGTTAAGGAGAATAATGACAAGCTGTTTTCCCCATATTTTATTTTATCTAATATTTTGTTTTTCAAAAATTGTCCTTGTTGTGTAAAACTCCCTAGTGAGGAAAATCGGCAACTCACTTGGGAGAGACAGTCGCATTTTCCGTCCCAGTGCTAAGATGATTAGAGAAAAATAAGTAGCATAAATGAGGAGACACGTGTAGGATCTCTCCTGGCACCAAACCTTTGAAGTCTATTTATAATATATGGAGGTTGCCTGGGCAGTCATTTTAGTTTTTCTGAGCGGTTAAGACGGTGAATAGGAGTCCAAATAATTCTGAGACATTTGGAAGGAATAGTTCTCCAGTTTTGGAAAAATTCCGTTACTTCCCATACAAACTCTGTCAGACCTACCTCGGCTTGAGCCTCTAAGAAAGAATGATCCTTAACTCCATTTGTTGAGAAAGGTATAGTTTATTAGAAATCAAGTGAAATACAGTAGTGCAAAACCAGAACTGAAATTCGCACACCAAAATCCCCAAATCTAACTTCTCTTCCCTTAGGTACCTCCCCATACTGCCCCCCCCCATGTTCAATCAGATTCAAAGAATATGTTTTCAGAATGGTGACGAGTATGGATTGGTATGGAGCAGGGGTCTTCAAACTTGGCCCTTTTATGACTTGTGCCTGGCTGAGGAATTCTGGGAGCTGAAGTCCCCAAGTCATAAAAGGGCCAAGTTTGAAGACCCCTGGTATGGAGCTATATTCAGTTCACCAGCCGGTCGACCTTGAGACAGTGTCTCAGGGAGATACAGTGAACTTTTCAGTTTTCCTTGAATCCTCCCCCCCCCATCCAGTCCCCCTAGAGTTCATGGTAGCCTGGCACTGAGCGATAGCAAAAGGCAAGCAAATACCAGGACTATATCCATGTATTGCATACAAAACAAGAATTTTTCAGCTTTATAAAATTATGGAGCCTCTCTAATTTATCTTTTTATTGCTATCCTTTGATTTAAAACCTGATCAGAATGTTAGGCTCTATAATTTATTAAATAGCCAGAAGAAAGAATATTTATTGCACCTGATTTACAGTTGCTTACAAAGCTTTAGAGTTGATTAAAGAAACATATTGTGGAGCATGTAGTGTTTGTCGCCTAAGAGCCTATTTGTCTAGCCCCAAGGATTAAAGTGACCTTCTCCAGCCTGGTACCTTTTAAACGTGTTGGGCTTCAGTCTTCATAATCCCTTCCAAATGCTGACTGGGAATCATGATCCACAATCACAACATGTAAACATCAGCCTACTTTGAAGAGCATAAGGTTCATCCTATGTTGCCTGTCCTCTGTAGGATTTTTGATAACTGATGCTTATCATATTAATAGGGCCTGTGGGGATGCTATAAATTTATGTATGGAAAAGGCCAAAGAGTGTTGTTTCAAGTTGTTTCAACTCAAGTGTTGAGTTAAACGTTAGGGCTTGTTTGTTAAGATGTTTACCAGCAAGGCAAGGAACATGATTACCATCTTGAGGGAGAAGATGCTGCCTCATCTGGATGCAGGGGTTGGGCTGAAATATGGTTGGATTTGACCATAAGATATCTGATACATTACAGAGATAGCAACGTTGGATAACAAGTTGAAGGCAAGAGATCAGTCAAGGCTCAAGGATATTAGATGTCCATAGAAGATGAATAGTCAGAAGAAAAGGGAATATTGGGTCTTGGGCTATTGAGGGGATAAAGGGATCAGACCTCAAAGGGCTTCAGATATCAAAGCAGCTACAACTTGAGTCCACTCTTTCATTGCCACTGACATCTTGTTTTTGTTAGGTTTTGTGAAGGGATTATTGGCATTTGATTAGAGCCATACCCTTTGTTAAAAATCTTTGAAAAGAATTGTTAAAACATAAATTTAAGAGAATCTTTAAATAAATAGAGGTGTTTTTTTTAACCACATATATAACTGCTTGCTTACTTCAAAATGTGGAGTCTTGGTTATCTTTTTCTTACCACCATGGCTTAAAACATGAGAGTGAACTTGCTCAGAAATTCCAACGTTTGAGTGCTTGAGAGAAAGGAAATATGAGTTTGCAACTTGTAAGACTTACTAGTAATTCACTTTGCCTAAAGCGTTCAGATGAGGTTACAGTGTCTTTTGCTCTAGGCTCGGGAGAATTGTTTGAACACTCTTACATTCTGGGAGTGAAAGACCAGTGCTGTGTTCTTTTACAAAAGCTAGCTCATATGCAAACAAAGAACCTTTGAAGTTCTCAGTTCTCTGACTCCCAGAACTACTTTCTCTTATTCCTCCTTGTAGGATGCTCAGTCTGAAGATGAGATCAAACAGGAGATGAATCAACTGCAACAGAAGTTGAATGAGCAACAGAGCATATTACAGCGGATTGCTGCCCCAAACATGAAGGCCATGGAAAAGCTGGAAAGTGTGAGGGACAAGTTCCAGGAGACCTCTGATGGTACCGGATCACTTTTGTAGTCTCAGCTAGCTCGGCTTTTCCCAAACAAATGCCCTCCTGGTGCTGGATTTCAATTCCCATAATTTCTAGCAAGCATCTTAACATCCAGTACTTTAGAAGGGCATCAGCTTGGGGAATGCCCAACTTCATGGTGGCCTTTTGCTGAAATGATGGAACCATTTATGCTTGCTCCCTTTTCTACCAGAATTTGAGGCTGCCCGGAAACGTGCAAAGAAAGCCAAGCAGGCCTTCGAACAGATAAAAAAGGAGCGCTTTGACCGTTTCAACTTCTGCTTTGAGTCAGTAGCTACCAACATCGATGAGATCTACAAGGCCTTGTCACGAAATAGCAGCGCTCAGGTGAGGATGCCCTATTTTGAAGAGGGCTGCATGTCGGCTCATCCAGCGACTGAATCAAGCAAAAGGATTCTGTGACTTATGTTAATTGTGCAGATTTTGCATAATTGCTTAAATGGCATCATGCTTTTCAACAGATGTTCTTTTGCACTATTTATTCTGGTCTTGTTACTTCTGGAGAGAGGCAAGTAAGGCCCTGATGCTTCATACACCCACTCTTTTGCAGAGGCACTCTTTTTCTTTTGTGCGTTTGCAGACACTGTTCAGACACTAAGGCAGATCCTTTCAGCCATAAAACTATCAACTACCGCATCTCTTTTTTTCAATTGCAAGTCAGGGATTCTGAAGAAGCTGAGTTCCACATCAAATGCACAGTTCAGCACTTCTTCAGAATCAAAGTATACACGCAATTCAGTGCCTCAGTGAAGGAGTGCGCATACTTTTGTGGGTCATGGATCTATTTGACATGTGAGTAGGTGGGACCAGGAAAATAAAAATAAAAATGATGTAATTCATTTTAGTATAATTAAATTAAATATGGCCGATAAGATTACGCTCCATTATTTAATTATGTAATAGTTTCTTCATTGGCCAAGAGGGCTATGTCTAAGGATTTCAGGGACCTCATAAGATCTTGAGGCCTCAGGTGTAGATTTCTGCCTTGGGTCTATTATGGTTCAACATTTTGTGAGTCATTATAATGAATGCTGTGTCTTAAAATGGAATAAAACTTTCAACAAACAAGTGTGTGTGCGTGTGTGCATGCAAGCATTGTGTTTTCTTTCCCTAATTAGCCAATTTTTGATTGGGAAAGAGTGTAATTGAGAGCCAGCTTGCTGTAAATTGGACATCAAAATTTCATTCTCATGGGAATCAGGTAGAAGATGCAGATTTGCTTTCCAGTTGCAAACAGAATTGTTTGCAAAATGTCATTCACCAGCCAGAAGACTGATCAAAGGCTAGTGGCTGTACTTTCATTCATATGCAAAGTATAATATTTATCCAAGAGTGAGGCTTTGATTTGCTGCCCCCTGTGTTGTCGTTGCCCCAGTTTTTGCACCTGGCAACAGCCTGATCCCCTCTCAGTCCCCTAATTGCGCAGAACCAATTACTTTTGCTGCCTGAAGAACTATGTAAATGGTTATTTGAAATAGCGCCACTGTTTGTGGTGCTTGCCCTCCAATCAGTGATATAATGATATAATGAAAGGATGGGGTTTTTTCAACTGTAATGACTACAAATGTTAATACCTTCCTTGAAAAAAATTAATGTCACAATTCTTGATCTTCTGAACATCCTTTGCATTCTAAGGCACCCTACCAACATCCTCTGTCCCTGGAAACAGACCATATATATGTATTCTTCCCTTTTCCCTCTTGGTTATAATTTCATATTATAAATGATGAATATACTATAAATGATGAATATTTTGTTATTAAGGTACTTGGTGGTCTCCCTCAATATTTTTCATTCTTTTTTTCTGCAGGCCTTTTTAGGTCCTGAGAACCCAGAAGAGCCTTACCTGGATGGTATCAATTACAATTGCGTAGCCCCAGGCAAACGCTTCAGGCCAATGGACAATCTGTCTGGTGGGGAGAAGACAGTGGCAGCTTTAGCTCTGCTCTTTGCCATTCACAGGTGAGGCCAAACTTGCTCTGAAGGAAGATCTGGTTAGAGTTGGAATTATCCATATTTGAGATTTGGAACATTAATGGGGGTGGGGGTGGGGGAGGTGAGAAGAGCAGAATTGTAGAGATGACTCATTATTCTTTAAACACGTTGAACACTTTGAAGGGTATAGGTGGGTCTACATTTTAGACATTTAGCCGAAAATGTTGTCTGATGTAGAGGAGTAGAAGACCGGAAAATGAGCATTAAAAGGTCAGATAGATGCAGAAGTCACATACCTTTATAGGCTCCTTTATAGATATTTTTGCTTCTCTCCAGAAATCATTCCATCATTAGCTGGGAATGGGGTGGGGGTGGGGGGGGAGAGAGTATAGTGACTTATTAATCAAAATGGAATATGAATTACACTGTGACCCTGGATGTCATCCATCATAGCATGCATCCTCAGGCTTTGGGCCATTTGCTTATTTGGAGTTTTGAGAACATGTGACTATTACAGGTGTCATGGAATGTTGTCCTGCCTAGTTGCCAGGATGACATGTCCAGTCACAAATAGTGTCACATGAGGCAGAGTCCTTGGAAATCAGAAAGAGAAAAGCTTGGCACAAAACCAAGATTTCCCCAGACATCCCAAGAGATAACACATGCTTGAAAATCTTTGCCTTGGCATGGCTCCCAGGGACTCCTTTTGTGAGATTCAGATTTGGAGGGTGGAACCAACAGGATAAATGCATCCCTGGTTTACTACTTGAGTATGACAGACCTTTTTTTAACATCAAAACATTCTGCAATCCTCTTGCTGATAGAAATTGTACTTTAATATCTGTTGAGTTAAATAAACAAATAGCTGAATAGATTTAGTAATTTTGAGAAATGCTTTTAAATAGATTTTTATACAGTTGAAAAATTGGGTTTTTATGTAATAAGGAATTTATTCAGTTTACAGTAGGTTACCATTTTTATATTCAGGGGAAATTCCCTACTGATTCTGCCCCCCTCTCCCAATTTGTGTTAAAAAATGAATAAAACAGTTAAATCCAATTTTTTAAATAGCTAGCCTCTTCCCCCTCTCATTTACTTATTTTCTTATTGGATAAAGAAGTCGTTTTCCAGGCTTAGAGGAACAGCTCCATCCTTTCATTTGACTGCTGGAGGGTGGCTGGCTGTGCTAGGCAGGGAGAGTTAGGTGAGGCTGGGGTTCCTGTTGCAAGCTCCAGCTTGGGGGTGTGGAGGTAGCCATGAGGAGGCAAACAAGTCTTCAGCAGTGGACTCAGGACAACTGAAGGCTATCAAAATTTATAGGAGAAGGAAAGTTTCAGAGAAGACTATGAGAGGTGAGATAACTGGGTAGTTCTGGGGCGCGGGGCAGAGAGAGAGAATATGCAGAGCCACAGTATGGCTACGAAGTTGGATATGTGAGTGTGTATGGGCAGCTTTAGTAATTACAGGCATGATGCAGGAAACATAACAGTAGCAGGAAAAGCCATGGGTGTGTTGCATATAGTAGGAGGGAAGAGAAATATTGGACTGGTCTAGAGATCTGGGCCGATTGCTCTTTCTTCTGACCAGTGTCACAATATCCTCCTGTCCACTTCACCCAAGGTGTTATGTGGTCAATGTCTGTGTTAGTAAAAAAAGCAGGGCAAACCATTTTGTTTTGTTTTCCTTGCACTGGTCCCCTGCCTAGAATATGGGGATCCTTGGTATGTACAAGATGCCAGCTGCTAGGACAATCTTCTGTCTTTAAACTGGTGATCTACTGCAGGTGAAAGTGGGCAGCATAGAGCTAGTTGAAAAAGAGCTGATCTCCATTGAAACAACTTTGTATTCACATGATTGTTTGCCATTTTTGTTCCCAGCTACAAGCCTGCTCCATTTTTTGTCTTGGATGAGATTGATGCTGCTTTGGACAATACCAACATTGGAAAGGTTGGTAGGATTGAATGGACAGGCAAGCTTTACTGCCTCTGTGATAAAGATTTGGACAGCTGCTAATTCACCCTTTTCTCCCCACCCCTATTCTCCAAACAGGTAGCCAATTACATTAAAGAACAATCAACTTGCAACTTCCAGGCCATTGTTATTTCCCTGAAGGAGGAGTTCTACACCAAGGCTGAGAGTCTCATTGGTGTTTACCCTGAGGTATGAATGTGGATAGTGGAGAAAGACGTATCTCAGTATTATTTACAGTATCATGCTTCTTTCCCCTTGAATGAAATGGAGAGTTCTGAGATCTCATATTAAGGCAGCCCCACTAGAAAGCAAGGTGAAAACGTTTTGGGAACCAAAGGCATTGCTAGGGATGATGTATTCAGAATCTCTTGTGGGCAAGCTTCCCTTCAAGAGAATGCTGAGGTTCTAATTTGCATAGAGGGTCCCTCAATAATATTCTTTCAAGAAAGCTGTGAGTACTGAGGAAAAACAGTAGTGATCAAAATAGGGAGGAGTGAGGTTTTTACTTTTAATGAGGGAAGAAAACTAGGTGGGATATAAAAACAAATAGGACACTTCCAACCAGATTTTTTATGGGAGGGAGGGATCAACCCTATTCCTTCCAGTCTCTCCAGAGGCTTTTTCCTAAATTCAAGATAAGAATGAATTTTGAAAGCTGAGCCTGTATTGGTTCAAGAAAACCTTCTGTAAAAGGAAGATACAGGTAATCCTGGAGTTACGTCCTTACATTAAGTGACCATTCAAAGTTATGACATTAAAGAACAAATGGTAATTACGGCCAGTCCTCAAACTCCACCCATTCCAGTGCCTCTATAGTCACATGATCAAAATGTGGGCACTTGGTGCCCAGGGCAGGGGAAGCGTGTGGTCCTTGTCTAATGACCACAAGCAGGACTGCTGGTACTGCTGTTGCTAAGTGGTGTGGTCACATGACATTTTGCTTAACAGCCACTTTGCTTAGTAATGGAAATTCCCATCCCAATTAAAGTTGCAATTCAAGGAGTATTTTTTTTTAGCTTCATATTTGATTTTGAATTTAGCTGCTGTAGAAGAACAAGGACAGGGTGACATATTGTACCATTTTCCTCTCTTTTTTTCTCAATAGCAAGGAGACTGTGTCATCAGCAAAGTCTTGACCTTTGATCTCACCAAGTATCCTGATGCCAACCCAAACCCCGGTGATCAGTAGACACAGAAGAATTCGAACCTCTGCTTGTCTTTTCCCAACTTTACCTTCTACTAGTCCCATGTTGCTGTTGTTTCCCTCCTCCGAAGGCCTTAAACCATTGCCTGCCCTTTATTTCTCCTATGGAACTGCTAGCAGGTGTGTGTTGGGCAGGGGGTGAAATTAACCTAAGTGTTTAAAGACAAAGCGGCACCACTCTTAGATTGGGGGCCTTCATCTTTGTGTCTGTAATGACAGATTTTCCCCCCCTTCTCTCTAGAACTTAGCTGCAAAGCTACGTTCTGTCTCACCCCTCTTTTTAAAAGACAGCATCTTATTGCTGTACAGGAGAAGAGAAAAGGAGGAATCTTGTTTCTCCAGTGTAACCTACTTTGCTCTTTATAAAACTCTTTATAGGACCAAAATAATGGTGGTTGCATGAGAATTCTTCTCGTGCCAAGCTGTCGCCTAAAGCGTGGCTCCAGATTTTGCTCTTGTTTTTTAGACTGATATCATGTGTGTGTTTTTGTGTGTGATTGAAATTAAAATATTTCACTTCCGTTCTCTGTTCTGATTTTTCCTTGCCAAAGGTGCAGTGGGGGAAGGGAACATTGGTGAGGTTGGGGCTTGGTGGGATGTGTTTATTCTTTCCATTAGGATGTGCCAAGGTCGGCCCAAAGTCACTGAGCTTCTTGAACATTCTCCTCCAGCCCCAGTGGTCCCATAAATCCTGCAAGCTTTATATCTTGAGTGAGTGCTGATGAATCTTTTGGGGCCAGATGCAATTTACTAACAGGGTCCTTTTGCGGACAGTGCTGGGAGGAAATGTGTTTCTCTCTCTCTTTTCAAAGCAATGATGTCTTTGATAAAATGGGCTTCCTGTTGGAAGCTGAGGAGCCTTGCAACTTAGTATTAATTATTATTATTTTGCCAATAACAGCAGCACTGATTATCTAAACTGCAATCTCACTTTGATCTGGCCTGGTAATCAAAGGAATTATCATATTGTATTTTATTCCAGGTTTTTCTTTTCCAAAACAAATACTTTTATACCTAGCAAAAACAGTGATGTTCCTAGCAAAACCAAATTCCAGAATGTTCATAGCTCTTATTTTTTCTGCTTTTTTTCCGGATTCCATTGCTAATTTATTCTGATTTTGCTAGTCATTGGGAGGGGAAAGGGGCTTTGGGGTCTGTTGAAGCCTTATTCCTAACCATATTCCTAAATAGGACTATTTACTCATCCCTGTGGTTGTTGGAGTTAGCATAATTTTCAGATATATTTTCCTGGCAAAGGATTAAAATTTGTTCTTTTAACAAAACTTTAATTGAGTTTCTCAGTTGAACTGTGCTGCTTGGTAATATGGAATTATGCCATTTCACAGCACATGTACTGTACCAGTATTTATGACAGTAAGTACAGCAACTAGCCTACCTAAGCCAATCTTGAAAAGTTAAATAAAATTAAATCTGGCTAATATTAACACCAGAAAATTAAAGGATATTAAAGGGTTAATGGCAAATAACATGATCGTGTCTCTGAAAATACCAGAAATCAAGCTCAACTAAAAGAAACCCTTTAATTTTTATGGCATTATGGCACCTTGATTGTTTTACTGGTAGAAGCTATTTTGTTAGGTGGAAGAGGAGAAACTTTCCCAACAGTGCAGAATTGTAGTTGCCTCATGGAGTATAGATCTGTATGTGGATCCTTTCGAGAGCTGTTGGACTATAATAAAATTATCTGGGATAAAAATATTCTCCTTGTACTATGTAAAACCTTGTGTGGCTTATAGTAGTTTTTCTCTTGCAAAAGGCAGGTGTTGCCGTTGCCTCTTTTTATTTTAGAATAATCAAGTTTCCAGCCCTTATGAATGAGGAATTAAGCTTGGAGATTGATCTCCACTTTCCTGCTGCCATTATGGAAGCCAGGAGGGAGGTTCAGTTATTTCCACAATTCTTTGTATTTTCTTATAGACTAGACTCCAACTCCTTGCATAGTGCAGAAATGCTACCACTACCGCGCGCCTCAGTGAAGAATATATGCAGTAAAGAGAGACTAGCTTTCTTGCTGAGTAACTGCTCTACAGTAGCCTCAAGCTGCTTTCAGTGTTAGGAACTTTCTTCTCACACTCAGTAGGGATCTACTATCATGTAACTTAGATCTATTATTCCAACAACAGCTGAAGAACAGGTTTTGACCTATGCATCATTGTTTCAGGTAAGTGAAGAATTGCCATATCATGCCTCAAGATTTCTCGAGGCTAAATGCTTCCAGGTTCTTTATATGACTTAGTGTTCCAGACCTCTGACCATCATTGAAATGTGATGCCCAGAACTGAACACAGTACTTGGAATGAGATCTGATAAAACAGTACAAAGGGGCCTAGTTGTGATTTGAAACTATAGTTCTATTGATGTAGCCTAAAATTATATTTGCCAATTAACTGTAGCCACAGGTTAGACTTGTGCTAACTGCTCTGTTTCTGTTTGTCTAAAATAGGAATATCTGATGCAAAACAAAATAAGCCCCACTTAGCATTCAAAACATTTCAGTTACGACATGTTTTCCTGTTGCTGCTACGTGACACTGATTTCTAATTTCTTTTTTGCCCTCATGTTTCTGCTTTTTTCTTTCTTGCCCGCAGGGCTATACTATGCAATATAATTGGCGACGGCAATTCATGATTTTGCTCACAAGAGATACCATATACCGGATAAACTATAGGAACAATATGATCATGTTGTGTGTTACAGCCAGTAAGATTTAAACATACTTTGTGCAAGAAAAATGTTAAAGAATATAAACAAAATGGGCCTTTCAACACAAATTGCAGTTATATTATTTTTTTCACTCAGTAAAGTAAATCACAAAATTCAGCTAAATTAATGGAGACTGTGTCAGTAAACCTAGCATGGGAGTATGTCTCAAGACTTCCCCATACTTCCCAAGTAATACCGTGTTCCCCCGAAAATAAGACCTATCCCGAAAATAAGCCACAGCTTGATTTTTATGCGTGTGCCTAATATAAGCCCTAGTTTTGGGATGAGGCGCATGCATAAAAATCAAGCAGGGGTGAAGGTGGTGGAGCTGCCCCACATGCCCCATATCCGCTTGCTTTAGGACTACTGCAGCCAGGCCTCCCATGCCCTGACATCTGTCATGCCGCTGCCTGAGTTCTGTGGCCGGATGCCACATGGCGCATCACGCCAGTGCCGCCGCTCACAGCAGGACGCCACCCGCGCCTCCTGCCACGAGCTGTGGCACCAGCGTGATGTGCTACTTGGCAAGCAGCCACAGAAGAAGTCAAGCAGCGGCGCGACAGGTGTCGGGACACGGGAAGCCTGGCTGCAGCAGTCCTAAAAATAAGGCCTGGTGCCTCTCTTGGAGGCAAAAAAAATATAAGACCGGGTCTTATTTTCGGGGAAACACAGGTATGTACCAAAGCATAAAAAATGTGCCGATTATATAACATGATCCTTACTGTAGCAATATTCCCATTAATTTGTCTTTGTTACCTGGAGCATATTATGGGATTGTAAATACTTTTAAGGAATGTTCAAGTATTCCTCAGGGTAGTCAAGATTTTTTTTTTATAAATTCTGCAAGTTTAAACATAGGATGTTTTCCTCTGGACTGTAAACAATAAGATTCCCTTTGCAGAAATTATTGACTACATCGGCACAGTCTTGCTATTTCAGTTGGGCAGTGATACTGGAAATGCATTGGAGAATAATGATCTTATGAGCTCTTAATTAAGTCACTGGCTGTTCATCAGTAGCATTCACTGGAGCAGGGGTCCCCAACCCCTGGTCCATGGACCAGTACTGGGCTCCATCCATGAGATGCAGGCAGCACAAAAATCATACACCCTCTAGTCCATGGAAAAACCTTCACAGAACCGGTCCCTGGTGCCCAAAAGGTTGGGGATCTCTGCACTGGAGTATGTATTTTCACCAGAGAAGTGAATAGTTACTTTCTGAGGATTTGTTTTCAGAAAGATAGCTGAGATGGAGAGCAGAAAAGATAAGAGCTAAGTGTTAAGAGATCTTACACATCTATCTTGACTCTTGTTATTCTCTGTGACAACCATATGTATTTTCCAGTTCTGAAACTGGGGAGTGGGCATTAGCTCCTAATGCTGGCTGTCTAGCATCTGATGGTATTCCAGTATGAGAACTGTGTTAAAATCTTGTTACAGTATGGGGAAAATAATGGGTATCTGTACTCAACCTTCTCCTGACCCTTGACTATAGTGTGTGCTGATCTGAACAGGAGAAAAGGTGGAGAAAATTATGTACCATAAAATTAATGCACAAATGAAAGGTAGAATTTAGATTACAGATAATCCTCACTTAACCCTGTGATTGCTTAACTGTTAAATACAACACAATGTGACTGCCCTGTTTAGCAACAGCAGTTCCCACAATACCAGTTGTGGTCGTTAAACAAATCACCTAGTTGATAATGACTTGCAATCTCCTGCTGGCTTCCCCATTTTGTTGAAAGCTGGCTAGGAAGGATGCAAATGATGATCACTTGACTGTGAGACCCCGTCATAAATGCACAACAGTTGCCAAGTACCTGAATCGCAATTATGTGATTGCAGGGATTATACTCGGACATTTTAAAAAAACCAGATTTGTAGAAAAAGTTTATCTTGGTCTGCTCTGTTTTTTTACTGAGTCAAATCTACCTAAGTACAGCTAATCCTTGACTTGCCACCATAATTGGGACCAGAATTTCCATTGCTAAGCAGAGCGATTGTTAAGTGAGTCACACAACTGTACAATCTTTTTTTTTTTTTTGCCACGGTTGCTAAGAGAATCACTGCAGTTATTAAGTAAATCACATAGTCATTAAATTTCCCCATTGACTTTGCTTGTCAGAAGCTGGCTGGGAAGTCGCACATGGCGATCACTTGACCCTGGGACCCTCTATCTGTCATAAATACATGCCAGTTGCCAAGTACCCAGTTTTGATCATGTGACCGTGAGGATGCTTTGACAGCCGTTAAGCGTGAGGACCAGTTCTAAGTCACTTTTCTCAGTGCCCTGGTTGTAATTTCAGTTGCTTATTGAATGGTTGTAAGTCAAGGACTACTTGCAAGACCTCCAGAATCAGCAGCACTCTCAACTTCAGTTCAGTGGGTCCCAGACTGGGCAGGAGCTTCTCCAGTATCCTAATGACCATCTGATAAGTGCTTGAAAAGATAGTTCACCAGGGCTACCTATCATATTTAGGGGGAAAAGTAGTTTTTCTCCCTACCATCCAATATGCATACACACCTTCATGTTGGGTGAGACTTGATTATCTTCTGGCTTCCCACTCATTATATTTTAGCACATTTGATGTTTCTAAAATATTCTGTGTGCCTTGTTTCCATAACGACAGAACAACTCTGCTATCAGGAAGAGATGTGTGTGGGGGGGTGTATGTGTGTGAAATTTGACCTTTCGACACAATGACAAACACAAGATTGTACTGATTAAGCAAAAAGGCTATCCTTGTTGCAGCATTGTGGATTTTGAGATGAGAATGATCCAGACAGCATCCTCTCCTGCTCTTACAAACTGGCCAAAAGACCCAATCCAAGTAAATTCCCAAGTAAAGTGAATAGGAATTACTTAGGAACAGTGCTTCTCCAGATCAGAAAAACTTATCGGTTTAAATGGAGCCTGAGAGGAAAGTCACACTTGCTGTCTGCCAAACTGTGGCAAGCAAAATGACTACCAACCTAAGGCACTGGTCTTCGATCCTTCCCTGTTTCTGTTACTCATCCCTTTAGTGAGGGTGAAGGCCTCCGCAAATATGCCTTACTGGAATATGGCTCCTGACACTGATTATGGCTTAGCTAGGCTCTGAGTCATCCCAGGCCCCGCCCACTTTCTTCGCCTGCTGCTTTCCTTAATTTGATTCTCTCTGAGCTCAGCTTCCCATTCTGCCAGTCTTTAAGCCAGGCTGACCATTTTTTTGGTTATAATTTTTAAGAAAGAAGGGCAGCAGCATTAACAGTAACACGAGGCAAGATGAGATGACCCCCCCCCCCCCGTCAGAATTTGTATTTGCCAAGAATGGGAAAATATCCAAACCAAGTTTGTGGAGGAGAATGTGCCAACAAGAAACTTAAATGTTCTGGGCCACATGTACCGGTAGTTCTTAGGAAACTGCTTTTCCTTGTATTAGTCAGTACTACAAAGAGATGGAGTTTTGCTCACAAATATATAAAGTGGAAAATGGAAAGTGGACAGAATACTGACCAGCAGCAAAGTGGATGGATTTGATTATAATGGTGATGCATGCATTGTTTGAAGACTTGAAAGGTCAATTTAACTAAAAGTTACCAGGGATGCAAGATAAATGAGAGATGGTCAGTTTTAGCTGCTGCATAGACACAATTGTGGCAAGAAGCAGGTATTACCATAACTGTTGCTGTTAGGTCAGGATCAGCTTGTAGCAACCAGAGAGATGAAACCTCTCCTTTGAAATCTGTCCCCAACTTGGCCTTTCAAGTCTTCAAACAGTGCACGCATCACCATTATAATCAAATCCATCTACTTTGCTACTGGTCACCTTTCTGTCCACTTTTCTTTGCATTTGGGATTCTTGAGAGACTGCCTTAATTAGGCTTCCCCACTTAATAAAGTAGTTAATTGATTAATTATCAGCTTCAGTCAAAAGATTCTTGGAGAGCTAAAGTAAATCAAACTACACTAAAATGTCCACAGTACAAATAAGAATAAAAAAGAGGTGAGCCAAAATAACATTTAAAACTATTATATAACACAATACATTAAAACATTTTTTAAAAACCAAAGCAAAATACAATAGCAACATTCATAAATTTAAAGGCATTTCTAATCTACCCTTTTTACCCTAGTTTCGTAAACCTAATAAATTTGGCATCCTTCAGATTTTGGAGCTATATGAACGTATAATATCTGAGGACAGGAGCAGCCATTGGCTCAAGAAAATCAGGGTTAAAATGAGACAGTAAGAATTTCTCTTGGCGAGAGCTCTTTTCTTAGGCCATGGGGGTAAACCTCTCTTTGCTGGTGAACACATCTCAAAGTGACGTGCACTCTAACAAAATGATTGCCATGGGCAGGCTTGCCTATTCACAAAAATGCAACCACGAGGGTGGATTGTATGAGCAGTCACAAAACACTAAATTATCCAAAGGCAAACTGGTGGGTTTGATCCCTGCCACCTTCTTTAGCTTCTGTATCACCGCTCTGAACTTACCGTTCTCTTTTCTTCTGAAAATTGTGTGGGGGAAGCACCTTCCAAAACAAAGCATTTGGCTGTAGACACCTGCTATTTCTATTTTTAAAAATGCTTCTTGGGGATATGGAAGTGTCCTTGAAACTAAAAACGGGGCAAAAGATGGACATTTTTTTTTTTTTTTGCAACATGCCACTTTCCCTTTAAATGAAGAAAACAAAATTGGGGATCTTGTGGACACAGTGATTTTGGGCATGCCTTACTTGTGGATGCATTCAGACTGCAACAGTACAAACTGAGGACTAAGTGTGGAAAGACAGGTCTTTGGTTCATTGGGGAAACTGATTGTTTCCTGGAGTTATCGGTTGAACCGATAAGGCCCAGAGATACCTACATTTTAGCCTGGGCAAGTTCATTTATACAAGGATATAATGTTTCTAAGATTGCATATTGTGTTAAGCTATGGCTTGTTTAATCATGGTTTAACAAACCACAACTGGCTGTGTTCTCACCATGTCAAGCCATAAACCATGATCCAGAAGCCCCACTGGCTGGATTATCTTTAGATAGCATGCTGAGGCAATACCAAATGGTGTTATGGCTTAGCAGAGGGCATGATTCAGACTATAGTTGGGGTATTGTTGTTGTTGTTAGTTGCGAAGTTGTGTCCGACCCATCGCGACCCCATGGACAACGTTCCTCCAGGCCTTCCTGTCCTCTACCATCTTCTGGAGTCCATTTAAGCTCACGCCTACTGCTTCAGTGACTCCATCCAGCCACCTCATTCTCTGTCGTCCCCTTCTTCTATTGCCCTCAATCTTTCCCAGCATTAGGCTCTTCTCCAGTGAGTCCTTCCTTCTCATTAAGTGGCCAAAGTACTTGAGTTTCAACTTCAGGATCTGGCCTTCTAAAGAGCAGTCAGGGTTGATCTCCTCTAGGACTGACCGGTTTGATCGCCTTGCAGTCCAGGGGACTCGCAGGAGTCTTCTCCAGCACCAGAGTTCAAAGGCCTCAATTCTTTTGCACTCAGCCTTTCTTATGGTTTAACTTTCACAGCCATACATTGCAAATGGGAAAACCATGGCCTTGACTATACGTACTTTTGTTGGCAGGGTGATGTCTCTGCTTTTTAGTATGCTGTCTAGATTTGCCATAGCTTTCCTCCCCAGGAGCAAGCGTCTTTTAATTTCTTTACAAAGCTCCAGGGCTTTTTTTCAGCTGGAACGCGGCGGAACCGCGTTCCGGCACCTTTTTCCGGGCCGGCCGCACCGGAAATAGCCCCTCCCGCACCGGAAATAGCCCCTCCCAAATTTTACTTGCATTCCTGTTCTCTAAAGGGGCGGTCCTAGGGTTTGATGAGGGCGTGGCCAGGTTTGAGTTCCGCCACCTTTTCTCTGAGAAAAAAAGCCCTGCAAAGCTCAATATTACCAAATAAGAAAATTAAATTAAAAATCATAGTACAGAATCCATAGACACATTACAAGCTTTCTCCCTGTATAGTTTTCTGTATAATAGGAAATTTGTCTGGAAGGATTCAGTAATACCATATGATCATACAGCGACTCCAGAAGTCCTAGAGTTCAGAGACAGTGGAAAGTTCTTTGGAGCAAAATCAGAATGCTCTTAGTTTGTTTAGGCTCAGTGTGTTTTGTGAACCCAGAGAATTGCAATTTGCTCAGTAAATCATACCAAGTTGTGACCTAACAAGACATATGAACCCAGTATTGCTAAAAGGGGATTGCTAATCTTCAGAACACTGTCTGGCTGATTGAATTGTCATTTAAGTATTCCAAATAAAACTGAAAACAAATGAGCCTTCAAGGAGAGTTATTTGTAACTATGAATATAGAGTTGCTGGGCTTAAAAATAAAATGTAAAAGGACAGATGTGATAAGTAATACTTTGCTTACTCTGCTGTACAGACTATAGGTACAATGAAACAACTGCGCTTTAATCTGTATCAACAATTCTCTTAGTGGTGATTCTATCATAAAGCAGGTTTCAGGTACTATTAAGAGCAATAGAGTGGGAGGTAAAATGAATGGGAATTGTAAGAGCACCTATTTCCTGCTAAATTGAGGTCTAAGATTAATTAGTGGAAGAACATTGTCACTTGGAATTTCTGCCTGAAAAAGGAAAATGCCCTGACTTCATCCTAATCTGATACCTTAGGTCGGAATCGCTAGCAATTTTGAAATGCGTATTCTATTTTTAGGAAAGTGATCCTATATTGTATAAAGAGGTTACAAAGGGCATCTTCACCCAGATTATGCAAAATACTCTAAGATTATAAAATATCGTCTTACGTAATTTACATATACTCTCATCTAATCCATTTATTGTGATAAGCCATTTTAACCATGATTTGGTAAATAAGACAAATGAGCTGAGTTTGCAAATCATGCTGAATTACAATGCAATTTATTTGATTTTGGCTTCATGAAGTAATTCTAGTATACTGTGATATGCTAACACGGAAATGGCCCAAGACTAATTGATTAAAGATTGATTATGTAGAGTTTTAATTAGAAGACTAAGCTGTGAATCAAAGAGACTCCTGTTCAGATCTCATTTTAGCTGTGAACTGAGAATTACCTTAGATAAATCACTATTCTTTCAGCCTCAGGCAGCTCATTCCAATCTAGAGGTAACTCTTTACCTGGCACCATTTACAGAGTTAATGGTGATGTTTTGACCATCAATAATGGTGGTGTTTTGACCCCTTCATGACAAGTAGAAATAAAGAAATGATATTAAGTTGGTTTGGTATGGCTTTAGCAAAAGGGCATAATAACTCCAAGGAACCTAGGATTCCCAGGTTGCTTTTAAGCAGGTCCAAAAATATCCATGTGGATGTACGTATAACCTGACTGGAACTGGACATGTTGGGGATATTTGTTTTTGAACATCTGTGGGAAAGACCATCAATTCAATGTTTCTCAAACATGGCAAATTTAAGATACATGGACTTCAACTCCCAGAATTCCCTACACTGATCTAATTTTTGTCTGTTCATTTATACCCAACCTATTATTTTTACATGAACATATCCAACATACCTTCCTCCTCCTATTTTGCCCATAACAATTACCCTGTGTGGTGCGTTGGGCTGAGAGTGAGTGACTAGCCCAAGGTCACCCAGCTGACTTTCATGGCTAAGGTGAAACTTGAACTCATGGCCTCTTGCTTTCTAGGCCAGGAGTCCCGAACCCCTGGTCCGTGGACCGGTACCAGGTCGCAGCATGCCAGCAACTGGGCTGCACAAACAAGCAAAACCCCATCTGCAGGATGCAGGCAGCACACAAAACCATGCCCCCTCTGGTCCATGGAAAAATCTCTCTCCACGTAACCGGTCCCTGGTGCTTCTAGTCCACTAGATCTTATTACATAGTACATGTATCTCCCTGTTCACGTACTACTAATCAGTTCAAAGAGGAAAAAGACTTCCAAGAATGACAGGCATGCTGATAAAGAATTCTTTTTCCCCCTTAAGTCTGGTGAAACAAGCTCAGTATCTGGATTTCCGAAACATACTTAATCTGATCAGCTGCAAACCAATGTCTGCATAGGCACAATATACTAAACCTACTTAGTTTCAACTTTGCCTTGCGTCTATGCATGTATGTGTATGGCTTAGGGCAGGGCTTTTCAACCTGTTCACTCATTGTATCACTTTTAAGATATGGCAACATCCGAGTACCACCAGTCACCTAGCAAGGTGTCAAAAACGTGATGACCCAAAAAAAAAAAAGGAAGAAAGAGATAAAGTACAGGTAGTCCTCAACTTACAACAGTTTGCTTAGTGACTGTTCGAAGTTACAATGGCACTGAAAAAAGTGCTCCCCAAGCCACAGCCGAGCAAGACTCCTGCCTACCCACCTGGTGGCGCTCTTCCTCCTGTCCGAGGTTTTCATTGTTGTGAGCATTTCTGTTGAGGATTGGCAGCGGGGGTGGGGTGGGGGTGTTCGGTTTTTATTCCCCCCATCTGCTGGGTGGTTGCAGCAGGTTTTGGTCACTTCACATGACCCTGGGACACTGTGACCGTCATAAATATGAATCAGTTGCCAAGCATCTGAATGTAATTCACAAGACCCTGGAGATGCTGCAACATTTCAGCTGATCGGTGCTTCTTCTGGGCTCAGCAGAAGCGCCAGGATCAGTGCTGCTTTCCAGCTGATTGGTGCTTCTTCAGGGCTCAGCAGAAGCACCAGGATCAGCGCCGAGCTCCAGCTGGAGTCTGGTGCTGATCCTGGCGCTTCCACTGAGCCCTGACAGCCCCGAAGAAGCGCCAATCAGCTGGAAAGTAGAACTGATCCTGGCGCTTCTGCTGAGCCCTGACAGCCCTGCAGCTCCAGCCATCTCTCACTCAGGCTTGTGCGGTGCTGCCACCGGTTCAGCTCATTCCCCTCCCCCACTACCACTTTTCTAGGATGGTCGCGTACCACCTGCCAGGTGCCAATGTACCACAGGTGGTACCCGTACCACTGGTTGAAAAGCCCTGGCTTAGGGTATTGCATGAATGTAGCCTCTATTGTTTATTTTGCAATGTTTTATACCAAATCAAAACTAGATTGTTCTATGAATGCAGCTTTTCCTAACACCAAGGAAGTGCATCAACATAAAATAGTGGAAAGACCACAGAAAAGTTAGGTGTAGGAATAGCAGATACCTCACAATACCCTGTGAGCACTGTCAAAACCTACCAGTCACAACTTTCTCATTAATGATACCCACATGCCACCCCCACATATGGAAGAAGCCAACCAATGAAGGAGATATATGACCCCTGCCTCTTTATAGATTCAGTGATACAGATCAACCCATTCCAGTAGCAGAGTCAAGTATAAACTTACAATGTGAGCCTCTGAGCATCCTGTTAGAAAGCTATTTTTATGTTTTTCTAAGGACTGTTTTTGAGGAGCCATAGAATCTATATCAGTGTTTCTCAACCTTGACAATTTTAAGGCATGTGGACTCCAACTCCCAGAATTCCACAGCCAGCAATGCTGGCTGTGGAATTCTGGGAGTTGAAGTCCACATGCCTTAAAATTGTCAAGGTTGAGAAACACTGATCTATATAGTCCTTTATACTTTCAGTAGCACTGGACAGGAGACCTGAATAGAATACATTGTGCTAAAGGTTCGGGACTCAACCAAGGGCGAAAATATGACTTTTGAGAAGGAGAGAAGCAATTCCCTGTGATAGCAACCATAACTACACAGAGACATTGCAAAATCCCAGTTCATGATTGGAGAGAGACAGCTAGATAGCAGGAGGTGGGCCTGTTATGGGAAGCGGCAAAGTAGACCTAATTACTTTGACTCTGTCTGAACTAAAGGTCCAACAAGTCTCAAGGTTGCTGATTCTCTTAGCATGTGGGTCATTTATGCAACAGTAGAAAACTTTCCAGCATATTGTCCTGTCCTGTACCTACATTTGTCAGAGAGTTTGAGTTTTCTGATGCTTCTCACTTCTGCTGCATAAACAAATGTAACACCGAGTGGGCTTTGATTCTGCTGTCTTCTTAGAAATGGAAGGAAACATCTATCAGTCTGTATTCACAAATAGCTGGAGGTATGTGGAATCTTAAAATGGCCTCTTTAACTTGATAGCAAAAGTGTTGGAAGCCTTTGATTCTAACAAGAATCTGTTTCTTCTAAACCACAATTATAATACCATGACATCCATTAGATTAACTAGTTGGGGGCTTTCCCTGCTGGTTTAGAAATGGGATTATCCACTTCATCTCCCACATAGACATGCACACAGACATAAATCCTGTCAATTCAAATGCTATAAACAAGTAGCCCAGCCCTGCCCTGTGCAATATTCAATTTATTCAATTATCAGATTACTGAGACTAGTAGGGGAAGAGAAAGGACTATTGAAAAGCTTTGGTTTATACGATGGTAATATATAATGAGTGAAGAAGAAAATGTATACTGTTTTCCTGTTGATCTTGCCTTCAGATATTATCCCTGAGCAATGAAAGTTACACTGCAAGCCTTCACAGAGCATATGTCTATTGGGTAGATGTTTTGTGAAATGCCCTCAGATCATTGGAAAGACACATAATAAATTATAGGTAGTCTTTGATTTATGACCACGGTTGGGACCAGAATCATGATTGCTAAGGCAGTTATTAAGTGAATCACACCTGATTTTTTGAACTTTTTTGCTTCAGTTGTTAAGCAAATCATGCGGTCATTAAGCAAATCCTGCTTCTCCCATTGACTTTGCTTGTCAGACAGTGATCACATGACCCCAAGATGCTGCAGTTATTATAAATATATGTCAGTTGCCAAGCACTCATTTTTTGATCACATGATCATGGGGATTCTGCAATGGTCGTAAGTGCAAGGATTGGTCATAAATCATTTTGTTCAATGCTGTTGTCATTTTGAACAATCGCTAAATAACCGATTGCAGGTCAAGGACTCCCTGAATGGCACCTTCAGAATCAGTGTTTATTTTTACTAGGTTTGTATAAAGTAGTTGATTCTGAGTCAATCCAGAGCATAATGATTCAACCAATTGAGCTAAAGGAGCAATTCTGACTTGTTTGGATGCTTCTTGCATACATGCACGTGTGATTTCAAGTCCTAATAGATCTGAATTTGGAGATTCTGACTGAACTGATTTGCCTATCCCAAACAGTTTTCTAAGTGGATTCAAACACTGAAATGTAATCCGATCCATTTTTCAAATCAGTTTACAGGTACATGTTCAAATAAGAATTCATGTTCCTATTTATTTCCTAGTGTTTCTGCCCATCCCATAAGATTCAACAGGGTGAGCATGCTTCAAGTCCCCTCTACTGTATGAAACAATGCCAATTGGTGGAACCAGCCAGAGTTGCTTTGGATAGGGATATGGGCAGCATACAAATTTAATTTATATATATATAAATTATATGTGTGTGTACACTCTCACACACACACATCCCCAGGAGGCATACATCCCGAGGTTCAGATGAACCTAATCCTATTGCCTTTGCCCCCAAGTGTAGGGCCAGGTTTTGGGTCTGTAACATTTTGTAAGATCTTGGTGTTCCCTGAACTTAGCTGTTTTCTGGCAGTTGCATCACTGTACTGATGTTGTCACCTGGCCTGGTAATGAAACATCTGCAGGAAATCAACCAAGCTTACAGAATACTAAGAACCAGCAATTGACTTGTTAACATGTGGAACCCATTAAATTGTTGCACTCTCCCTGTCTTTTTGTTATTGTACTTTGATTAACTGTAGTTTTAAGGGTTGAATATTGTGATTATTAGGTGTGTTTTAATTGTGTATGCCACCCAGAGTTATATGCAAGTGAGATGGGCAGCCATGTAGATTCAATAAACAAAAACACTATCAAACCCAGATCTGCCTACATCCTCTACAATGTACTATCATTTGGAAATATTATTGTGGTTTGGCCTCAGTTTGTACAATGTTCTCTATTGCTTTTATTTTTGTCGGTTGTTCTGTTTCAACCTTATGTTAATTACCCAATCTCAATTTGTGAGTTGGACAGCCATATAAATCAATCTGTCAGGCAAACAAATCTAACCTGATTCTTTCACTTTTGACAGCTTCCTTCTTTGCAGGCATTTTCAATGTCATTTCAGCCAATGCTAAATCAGGTATTTATAGATAAGCAATGTTTCTTTCAGCCTCAATTCACCATATGCAATAAACACCAGAATAATAATATCGGGTTGCTTTACAAAAGTGTTGTAGGAAATTTTGTGAAGAATTTTGGAAATCTGAAATTTCCTATGGAAATTGTAACCATTATTATGGTAGGAGTTCAGTATTCTGCTCCCATAGTTTTGCTATGGCTTGATTGTGATTTTTTTGCTAATTCCTTCCAGCAAGAGCTATAGTTAATTTTTACGTAATCGGACATAGTATCATCTCCAAGACATTCTTGTGTGATAGCTCTAGAAAATAGGCAAAAAATACACATATCATTTTGAACCTTTCTGTGTCAATGTCAAGTAAGACAAGTAGTCTTGTTTGAAGGAGCTGATCTTGTCCTCCATTTATGTGGAGATCATAAAAGATAAAGGTTTCCCTTGTCCAGTCCTGTCTGACTCTAGGGGGAAGTGCTCATCTCTGTTTCTTAGTCAAGGGAGTCAGCATTGTCTGAACATGTTTCCGTGATCATGTGGCCACCATGACTTTATGCTGAGGTGCATGAAACGCTGTTATCTTCCCACCAAAGTGGGAAGATATCTACTCATATTTGCATGCTTTTGAACTGCTAGATGGTCAGAAGCTGGGGCAAATAACAGGAGCTCATCCAGTTGTGCACTGCTTGGGTCGCGAATCTGAGCTGTCAGCTGACAAGCTCAGTGTCTTTAACCACTGAGCCATCACACCCTTTTGGAGATCACAATATATCAAAATTGGATGCAACTATATTGGAGAAAAACTGCAGATTTATTATTTGTTATATACCTGTGCAGGAAAATCAGAATCTGTTAAGTTTGTCCAGTTAGCATGTGTACACTTCTGACAACAAAAACACTTAACCAGTTCCAGAGAAGTATCTATGCTGATCTTTCATAGTAAAAAAGTATTGCACATTTAAAAAAGCTACATGTACTCCTTAAAGACCAACAAATGTAACTACTACATTTTGATCTTCAAAAGCAGTGATGAAAGCAATGGACTTCAAGATGCCCCAAGACGTTTGTTGTTCAAAATAGATTTGTATATTTTAAATCTGTGTCTGTCTGTCTGTCTGTCTGTCTGTCTGTCTGTCTGTCTGTCTGTCTGTCTGTCTAATAGATCTATCTGTTTGTTACATGTGATTCTTATGTATGCATATTCTGCATGCATATTTGCCCGGATAATTGTAAAGCTGATGAACACAGTACTGTCACAGTAATATAAAGTGGGTATATCTGTTTTGTATCACATCAAAGCCTACATTTTTAAAGATGCATAACTATGATTCAAATGGATATCTATGCATATAAAGTAGAAATATGTTTTTTAAATCAATACAGATACCATAGAACACATATATGAATATGCACATATATGGCAAAAAGCTGTAGATAATGTTGCTTCCCTCTTAGATAACAATGTCAGGTTGTTATGTGAATTGTTTAATGTGGCTTCCTTTTATTTCTTTTTACTGAATTGTATCACAACCAGGCATTTTGTTTCTTTTAATGGTGGTGCATCTGCCCAACTCAGTTTTGGCACTTGAAATAAAAAAAAATATCCACATATTTTTCTTCCCATCTTTGGTGGTGAAAATATGTATCTGTGATTAATTAAATAGCAAACAATTTGCTATATGTTCGTGACATGGAAGTCTGTTGAGACAAATGCCTCACTATGCCAACATGTCAACAAAACCATACAAATAAGGTGACTTTCAAATCACCGTGTACAAAACAGTTTTCCAAACTTGAAACACTTCCAAAATGACTGAAGCAGCCAGTTGTGAGTGGAATTCCAATTGTCTTTGGAATCTCAAAAGGAGATGTTTTGAAATGGTGACAGTTCACTTCTGAAATGTTTTATACATTTCTCAACCCAACACAGCTGTAGTTAATTGCAAAATCAATTCCACTGAAGGCAACAGCATTTACATTATATTAAGGCCTGATAGACTGTACTAAAGTTGGATGGCCATTTGTAGTTGTACACTTAAAAGAGGTCTGTGAAGTCCTTGGTGCTCCCTAACCTTGACTGTTGTCTTGCAGACATTTCATCGTTATCAAACTAGGTAATGTTACCTCGTCTGGTAATGAAACGTCTGCAAGCCAACAGCCACGCTCGAACAGCACCAAGGACTCCACAGTTCAACCCTGAGCTTGAGATATTCTCTTCTATTAAAAAGGGGTCTTCCACAATATGATGTGTTGGACTACACAATCTCCAATGACAGTGCTGAGTGGAAATCATGGGAGCTGCATCTGGAGGGTACACTTTGCAGAAGGCTGATCTACCATCCTGTGACATCTAACATACTATAAAAGTGTCAACGCAATTCAAGAGTGTCCCACAGGTACAGCGCAGCAAGAAGCTGTTTGATTGGCTGCGGGGTCCTGTTGAAAGTGCGGGGCGGGAGGCGGGCAGGAGACTCGGATTCTTTGTCACGTACCTTGCGGAGGGAAGTGGAGAACTCACAAAGCTATTCGGAGAGAGAGCCACCAGGCCACCAGGCTTCACAACGCGGCGTACCCAGAAGGCTCCCTTCTTCCCAACCATACAGTCTGGGAACGCTTGACCCTTTCCCCAAAGCTCAGGGAGACGGGCGTGGAGGCAGGATCTGACCTTCCTACCCACTTTGGCAGCACTTAGTTTGCCAAGCCGCGTGCCGCTCGTCTCCTCAAGTCAGCCGCCGCCGCGCAGCGCCGCGTCGCCTCTTCTTCCTCCCCCCCCGGCCCCCACTCTTCCTCCTCCTCCTCCCAGAAGAGCTCGCCACGCCGCGGGTCCGCCGGCAAAAGCCCAGCAGGCCTCAGGTTCCTCGCCGTCTCTGCCCCCTCCCGCTGGGCTGAGGCTCGCCTGGGGCTTGCTCGTAGTGCGCAGTGCCTCTGCAACAACGGCAGGAGCCGAAGGAACAGGCGGCTCGCTCGGGGCTGGAGAAGGCAGGCGGCGGCGGCGGCGGCAGCAGTAAAAGCGGCGGCGGCGGCGGCTCCTCCCCCTCCCCCTCTTCCCGCTCTCCCCCTCGGACTCCCGCAGGCAGGATGGTGGCCGTAGCCCTGCAGCCCTCTGCGGGCCGCGGGGCGGGTCTGTAGCTGGCGTGGGGTGGTGCCCTTTGCAGCAATCGGGAGCCGAAGGCGCCGGGCGCCGGGCGCAGCGCAAAGCGCCCGTGCGCCCCTTCTCCTCTCGCTCTCCATGGACGGGGGAGCGGGAGGTGGCCCCGGGGTGCCCGGTTCTGAAAACCCCAACCGCGCCGTGGAATATCTGCTGGAGCTCAATAACATCATCGAGAGCCAGCAGAAGCTGTTGGAAACCCAGCGGCGGCGGATCGAGGAGCTCGAAGGGCAGCTGGAGCAACTGAACCAAGAGAACCGGGACCTGCGGGAAGGAGACAGAGAGCGAGAACGGGAGCGACACCGAGATCGGGACCGGGACCGGGACCGGGACCGGGACGGGCAGTATCACCACAAGGAGAGGGAGAGCCACTATCAGAACCGCACGGATCGAGACGGGCAGTATCAGAACCGGGAAGGCCAGTATCCCAACCGCGAGAACCGGACGGATCGCGAAGCTCAGTACTCGAACCGAGCCGACCGGGAGAGTCAATACCAAAGCAGAGCCGAACGGGAAGGGCAGAACCAGTATCAGCATCGGGACAAGGAACGAGATCTACAGCACTATGGAAACCGGGATGGGCAGTACCAGAACCGGGAGAGCCACTACAGGGAGCCCTGCCAGTTGCATCGAGAGCGGGCGCCGCAGTGCCATCAGGCTCGGGAGAAGGAGCACGAGTACCCTCGACCACCCCGGGAAAGGGAGAGGGGGCAGCTGAACCGTGGGGCGTCGCGGAGCTCCAGTCCTGGGGCAGGCGGAGGCCACAGCACCAGTGCCAGTACCAGCCCAGCCACCACGCTGCAGAGAAAGTAAGAAGCTGGTCCGAGCCTTTGCAGCCCCCTGACCTAGTGCCCTGCCTGCTCCCCTCCTTCCCGGTAGCTTTCTGGCCCAGCAGGGCAGGCAGATTCCAGGAGCTCTTTGGGGTTGAGGTGACCATTGGTGGTGCTGGTTGAGTCGTCTACAGTCAGAATCAGTGCGTGCAGCATCACAAGGGACCATGGGGAACTCTTTGGAGGATGGTGCTTGAGTGCAGTGCTTGGGGGAGGGGGAGGAAGGGAAATCAAAATATTATAGGTCTGCTCTCTTATCACCTTTCTGCTGTACTTTGTTCCCTCCATTCTAGGCTTTTGAATCTTGTTACAGTTACAATTAAACCCTGCCCCCACCATACATACACAAACACACACCAACTGCCTCCATTACCCATAATTAGGTGGATGGTGCTCTGCTATGCCACCCTCACAGTGGGGTCTGTTTTGTTTCCTCAGCTGATTTTCCTTACTAGATCCCTGCATTGAACCCTGCGTAGGACCCCTCCCCCTCACTGCAGGCTGCTCCTTGGCCAGTTGCCCAGAAGCTTCTGTGGCCCACTCTCCTTCTTTGGCCCTTCAAACTTCAACCTTACTTTCAAGCACCACTTTCCCTGATTCAGCACATGGTCTTTTTTGCTTTCCTAAGTTGCCAACCTGGATTCTTTTCCTTCAACACTTCGCTGGGGCTTGGCTTTCTCATTTTTCTGCAGAGAAGGGAAGACAAGCATAAAAGGTCCTTCTCAGCTGCAGCGGACCACTCCAAGGAGTGCATTCTCTTGCCAGCCTGGTGTGGTTCACCCCTGTAAACCCCAAATTTAAATTTAACATTCGTACTTTCCAAAAACTCGTGGATTCTTTTTTTCATACTGGTGCTCCTAAATGTTTCCCTCCACACCTTTCATGGCTCTTCCCTCCCTCCCTCCCTCCCTATAGAAACCCATAGAGGGCAAAGAGTTATTCTTAAATGAAAGTACATAGCAACCCCAGTGAGCTTCTGTTTCCTGAATCCTCAGATGAATTCTTTCATTTATTTCCTGGCCAATATTGGGGGAGTGATAGGGAAGAGCCTTTTAATGGAGTAAAATCTTCTTCTTCTGCTACGTACTGTGTTCTTCTGTCTCTTTTGTCTGGGACATGTTTAGTAAGGCCTGCTCTTTCTTTCTGCCTGGATTGCAGTACTCATACACGCTTGTATCCATGTCCCTTTTTGTCTTGCCAATCTTTAGCGGCTAGCCTTCCTCTAGAGCAGTGTTTCTCAACCTTGACAATTTTAAGGCATGTGGACTTCAACTCCCAGAATTCCACAGCCAGCAATGCTGGCTTTGGAATTCTGGGAGTTGAAGTCCACATGCCTTAAAATTGTCAAGGTTGAGAAACACTGCTCCAGAGCTTCCTCTAATGGGATAACTCACAATCTGGACACTTCCCACTGCCATTGAACTGGGCCTGGTGGGATGTGACTTCAGTTAGCTCCAGCAGAGAGAGTTGGTATTGAACTAAGGCACCAGGAACTAGGCATGCATAGGATGTGGGTGTGAAACGGTACTGCATGGGCTGTGTGGTTCACGGCATGTGCTGAGGATTGAGTTCAGGAAAATGTGATCCCTGGGTGGGGAAGAGAAGATGTAGTTGATTTAAGGTGCAAGTAAAAGCATAAGTTTTGAGTGAGTTTGAGAAAAGAGCAGAGCCAAGAAATCTTTTGCTGCCTTTCAGATGTGTTGAACTGCACTCTCATCATCCATAGCGATGCAGCTTGGAAGTGATGGTGATTATCATGTATCTATTCTGGGGGAAACAGCTTTGAAAAAGTGAGCGTAGTTACTAGTGTGTGAGAATCAATTATAATAATCACACATTTGGCACTATCTACATTATTACCGGAATAGTTACAGCCACGCAAGATAGGCCAGCAGTATTATATTCCTAATGAAGGTTTGCAGGAGAACAGCGAGGTGCCTGAAGCCTTCAGATGAGCTGTTATCAGAGGCAACATTTGCACCTATGATCTTCTTACCTCCTAAATATAAAGCTAGGTTATGTTATAAAGCATTATTTTCAAACTGATAATTCTGTTTCTTCCAACTACTGGATTCTGACCTCAGGATTCTCAAAGCCTGCTGGGATTCCCTTGTCCGTGCTCTCTGTGGGATGAAATGAACAACCTACAAGCCATGTATATCTCCTTAAACTTCATTTAAGCTCTCCCTGACTGGGTAGCTGAAACTTGGCAATGCTGTTGCCGAAGATCAGTGGCCCAGTTTTGAGGTGAATGACAACCACATTGCTATGTATGGGGTTGGTTGAGGATTATGGGGATTGCAGTCAGACCATTCCAGGGGGTACCGGTTTGGGGGAATGCTGCACTAGGGTGTCTGATCTAACGCCACGCCATCAGACTCTGGGCTCCATAATTGATAGTTCCTGGCTGGAGAATCATAGCGTTTGAATGCCAGCAGCACTGCATCTTGGACATGGATTTCAGAACAGGATCGACTCTGGTGGTCCACAAGCTTGGATTGAAAGCTAAGAAGCAGCTAAGCCCGAAGAATTGAGCATCTTCCCTCAGAGGGAATGGATATAGGGGTGGCTGTGTGGGGTAGGAATTGATGGATCCAGCCATTCCTGTTCTTTCTCACTCACTCTCCTCATTGCCGCCTCCTTTTCTGGTTAGAAATTAGCAAAGTGGTTTGATGCTGCAAATGACTTAAAATCAGCACAAATGTGTCTTGCCATTCCCGCCCACTCCCTACCAACACTGGGGAGGTTTAAAAAAAAAAAAAAGCCTGAAGTAGCAATGCTGGTGGGGTGGGGGGAATGACTGATCCTCTTCTCCATGCTGGCAGAAAGCTAGAAATGACTAGAGGCAGTCCTTCTTTCCTCAACCGAACTAATAACTATGACTTTCCTTTCTGGTTTTATTCTGAGCAGTGAAATAAGTTCAGTCTCTAAAATCTAGCCAGTAACTCAGTTTAGCTTAATAGTTAAAAGTGTGACTTATGCACCTTATCTGAAAGCCCTTTTTCAGGTTTCATTTCAGCTCTAAACTTGTTCAATGGTCTTAAACCTATAGTCATCTTTCAGCTCTTCGTTTGCAATAGGGAGATATTTAGCACCAGTTTATCTTAAAAGGCCAAGGTAAAGAAGAGTGAGAAAATAGGCATACTTGCCTTGATAAATAGTCATTTTCATCTGTGGTTGCTTAGTGTTGTGAATAATAGCTTCCTACAACATGCAGAGCAGTGGAGGTCTTCCAGTGACCCAATCCCTGTCAGCCTCTGTGGGGGTAGGGGTGAGGGTGTCTGTCTGTCTGTCTCTACTGCCTTTTACACTGCTTCCAAATGGAGTGTTTGCAAAGGGAATTTCTTTTTCATTGGTCTGTTGTGATTGCCGCATGTGACAAAACATGTGGCTGTTCAAATCGTCTCCCCCAGGTTTTTTTTTCTTTTTTACAAACAGCTTTTTATAAATTTTTTGTAAACCGATCTGGTTAATTTGCTAGAAGCACTGGGCTAGCCTGTGTTCCAGAGGCAGGTTTGCTAATTCAGGAAACTAACTGTTCATGATAAAAACATACCTTGCTGGATTTGGGACATTAGGAGGAGCAATCAATCAGATGCCATGCTAATTGATCTCTCCTGCTATGGCTTGTAAATATGTGAATGGAAAAAGAGAAACATAGATTCTCTGCCTCAGCACCCTTCTGGCTTTGTGCATAGCTTATCAGATATTTCTGAGGAGTTCACTATGTAATGCTGGCAAATCACAGGATCATTGACCCCAAGACCATGAGATAAAAGGCAAAGGGAATTAGGCATCTTTTAGAGCCAGGAATGTGGGCGGTTGAAGCCAAATCTAATACAGGGAGTTTATAAATTGGGTTATCATTGCAATTGTAATGAAGTTCATCTGTGGACTCTTATCGTGTGTTGTAGCCAACTCTCAAACACAGAACCTACTCACACAACATATCAGAACATAGCTAAATATATTTTGGTCTTGTGTATTGTGCAAACTCAACCCCATATGCCTAGTTTATGGCTAGGTTTAGCATTCAGAATAATATGAATGCTCTTTTTAAACAGCAGTTATTCCTGTTTCCTTTCTTTTTTTCATTTCTAGGAGAGAAGTATACATTGTGAGGTAGTTAATATTAAAAATGAGGTTGGATTTCAGGCAGTATCACCATGCCAGTAACCGACTTGTATAATCCTCGATCACAATAAGAATAGAAAATGGATGGCCACATGGTGACCATGGTGTTGAAGATATGGCCAGTCAGGCATTTTTAATCCTGTCTTAATATTAGGAAAAGAGCAGCTTTATTTTTTTAAGCAATAATTTTCATTAAAGTACTTTTAACAAGATAAGAACAATACAAATTTTAGAGAAGAAACAAAAAGAATAAATAAAATAATGGCTAAGGAAGAAAAAGAAAGAAAGAAAAAAGATGAAAAAGAAACGGCTTCCAATCTTCTTAACAACTGTATTTACATTTTGCCCCCCCCTCTTAAGATTACATCATTTCCTTTCCTAGTGTACCTGAAATTTCTAATAATCAAACCCCTTAAATCGGAATTTAATGCTAATTCTATCGTCTTCACAAACCATTCCTCCACTGTTGGTATTTCCATTTTTGTGCATGTAATAGTCTCGCAGCAGTAGGCAAAGAGCAAATTTAAAACTGCCTCTATCTAGAGGTGCTCCAGGTTGCTAACTCTCTCCTTCCCATAAGACTCCAAAAGAATGGATTCTTTCTCTCTCATATGCACACCACCAAGGACAGAAGGTAACAGAGGAGATACATTGGAGAAGAAACAAGGGAGTTACGGGCACAAACTGTCGCTAGGTATTCTAGGCAATGGACCCAGGACTGTGGTGTTCTTTTTAAGCAAGTACTGCCTGTTTTAGCACAATGTCTAGTTTGACCTGAAATGCTCACATTAAGTTCACCAAACATTGATTTGTTGTGTTTGGAAGCTACCTAGAATTGGGCAGTAGGGCAGATGGGTGGCCATAAGTAAATACATCTTATTACACTGCCCAACTCATGCACTTTGTTTAGTAACATGAAAGGCCTCCTAACTAAAGACTGAAATGGGGTTGGGAGGAGGTCATACAGCTGTGTTCACATCTTGGTTTTGTGCAACTTTGGAGTGGGGGGGTTTGCCTGTATGAGTGATCCATTTAGAGCTTGTTCACAGAAATTTAGCTCTAGCAACTTGGAATCACGTTAGATTTAATTCTTTTCCCAGCACCAGTGAATTTCTTGAATTACAAATCAATGTTAAGTAATCAAAGCAGAGGATCATTTTTGTGTGAACTAGCCTTTTGTCAGTAAGGTCTTATGAGAGTTTAAAATCTTTCTCTTTCACTGAAAAGCAGCTGTCAGGACTATTGAGACTACATAGCATTCTCCATAGCCCAACAAAATTATGGCCATTTATTTTATATAAACATAGAAGGCAATAGCTACTCATCAGGGATTGTTTGGGCATGTTAGTGTCAGAGTGCATTGTGGGTTGCTTTGCTGGGTGTTGTGGTTGTCTGCATGAAAACAGTCTTGCCTACCCTTGGGGAGGTTGCTCAGCAGCTGTTCCTGCAGCTGTTTCTCCAGCAAGCAGCCACTTTTTGCATCTTGAAAAAGCAACACATCCCTTTATAAACAGCTCTGCCTCTCTTCCATCCCTAGAGACAGAATCTTTTGTAGGTCAGTCACCAGGTCTATATTTACCTGAGAATACGTCTCACTGAATTCATTGTGCTTTATTCCTGAATAAGTAAACATGGATTGCAATTGCCCCACCCAGATTGCACTTTCAATAGGATCTGAAGTCAGTAGTACAATACTTCAGTAGGCTCCAGCCCAGCTCTTTTAGACTGAGCAAGCTCCTTCCTGGCATGTTAACAAAATAAATAGGTTGGAGCATGGATTAGTCCTAAACCAAAAAGCAACTGCAAGTGAACACTGAGTAAAAAAATATTCAGATAGCTTTATAGGCCAGAATTTATTTGATTGGCATCAGAGTATTCTAAATGTAAACCTGAGTGTAAGTCCTGTGAATGGAATGATAGAAATGCGAATCTGAATTTATATCCCTTTCCAATATATTTCCACTAATTGCTGCTAAAATGCTGTCACAGTCTGCTGACTTGAATGTGCCCTAAAATAAAAAATACATATTTTTTGCTTACTAAAATATTTTATAGCAGTGTCTGCTGCAGCAAGCCTCGAAAGAAAAAAAAAGGCAAAATATGTGCGGTGATACAATTTAAAATACTTAAATATCACTGTGCTAGGAGATCCCATCAACATCAGTTATAATCTATGATAATTTAGTTGGAAGGGAATTCAAATGGACAAGTTTTTAATGAGTGCAGAAGAGAGATAAGGCAATGGACAAGGTGGGATTTTCTTTCCCACTATATAGAAAAGAAGCGGTCTGGCACCACAATGGTACTTCATCTGTGGCGCTTGACTGCAGTTTTTCTGCATGAGGTGCTGAATACAAGAAAACCAAATAAATAACATTGTAGTATCAAAGCACTATAAGAATATAGAAATTGTCAGCTGGAACTATATTTGGAAACTACAATTTCATATTCCAAGCAGTGCTTGTGTTATGCTTCTCTTTTTGAGGAAGGAACTCTTGATTGATTATGTAAAACTGTAAAGCACTGTGGAGCAGTGTATAAGTCTTAAGTGCTATTACTATTACGTCCATCTAGCTATTTTTGATTCCTAGAGACCACATAGATAGATTTTTCTCTATGATAATCAGTCCCTAACCTAGTCCTTCAGGTCTTCCATCAGTGCACCCATCTTGCTGCTGGTCATCTTCTTTCCACCTTTGTAAGCATCAGAGCCTTCTCCAGAGAGATAGGCCCTTGCATGATGTCTCTGGAAACCCAAAGTAAGAGGGAGAGGAAGAAGATAATCTTCCCCATCAAATGTTCTTTTACATTTAGTTGCTTCCCATGCTGTTAGGAAAGAAGGTAGTTCATCAGGATTGTTGCGTGTGTGATTTATTTTATTTACTTCCAGTCGTGAAAACCATAAGCACTGGTACCATGACACTTAGGAAAGCATATTAGTGTCCCACCTGGGGGCTGTTTCTCAGTTAGGAGAGAATTAATTTAGTTCAGGGAGGAGAGGAAAGAGGAACGGACTGCAGATCTTTTCTTGCATGTATTGCTTAAAATGTTCCCCAATTTGAGGGGGAGGAGCTATTTGAAGCTGGCAAATGAGATGTGTCTTGTCCATGATTTGGGCCTCTGTCTTTTTAAACTTGGATTTAATCCCAGAATGGAAGGAAGGATGCACACATTTGAAATTTAAGCTATATGGCAAAGAAAGAGTAAAATTGCTGTATGATGAAGCTTCGTTGGCTCTAACTCAGACGTAGGCAAAGCTTTAATTCAAGAGAGGCTGGTTGTTTCTTTGTTTTTAGATGCCCGGGACATAAATAAATAGAAGAGAATTTTGGAGCATACGTAGAGTGAACTTATCTTATCTTTGGGTGAATTGAGCTCCTGACATTGAAGGGCAGGAATTGCAGAGTACCCAAGCTGAGAAGTGCACATTTGTAGTACAGTAAGTGTACATACCTTTAATTAAACAAAATATAACAGCATCTTGCAACATTGCAAAAAAAAAATCCAGTGTAGTCTACAACATGAGAACTATAAATTCCCCCTTCTGTATAGATTTGCTCCACTTCTTGCCACCTAAATAAAAATAGCTCCACTATAAGTATACACTCTTCGTGATATAGTACTTAGCATGTAGATCATGCTCTGATTATTCAAATTACATTGCCTACATCATTTTACTAATTTTTGAAAGAAACAGTAATGTAGTTTGATATTAATTTTCTGAGAATAGAATAGAATAGAATAGGACCTTGGAGGTCTTCTAGTCCAGCCCCCCCCTCCCCACTCAAGCAGGAGAACCTATACCATCTCAGACAAGTGACTGTCCAGCCTCTTCTTAAAAATCTCCAGTGTTGGAGCTCCCAAGATTTCAGGAGGCAAGCTGTTCCACTGGTTAATTGTCCTCACTGTCAGGAAGTTTCTCCTTAATTCCAGGTTGCTTCTGTCTTTGTTCAGTTTCCAACCATTGTTTCTTGTTCTGCCCTCTGGTGCTTTGGAGAATAACGTGACCCCCCTGTTCTTTGTGACAGCCCCTCAAATACTGGAATACTGCTATCATGTCTCCCCTATTTCTTCTTTTCTTTAAACTAGCCAGACCCAAGTCCTGCAGCCGTTCTTCGTATGTTTTAGTCTCCAGGCCTTTGATTATCTTAGTTGCTCTTCTCTGAACTTTTTCCAAGGTCTCAACATCCTTTTTGTAGTATGGTGACCAAAATTGGTTTTAGTATTCCAGGTGGGGTCTCACTAGGGATTTATAAAGCGGTACTAATACTTCGCATGATCTTGATTCTATGCCTCATGTGGAAAATGTTTGCATAAACATGTTCTTGTTTCATAAATCTTGGTTACAATGCTAAACCATCTTTGGAAGCAATAGATTTCATTTTGGACTGTTTTAATAATTAACTTAGGTTAATCACAAATGTTCACTTTCCAGCACCGGCTGTAGATCAACTGTACCTCTCTGCTCCAGGAGCTTAAGAGAAAGTGGACAGTATATAGGTAGTCCTCGACTTATGATTACTTGTTTAGTGCAGGGGTAAGCAACCTTGGCTCTTTTATGACTCGTGGACTTCAACTCCCAGAATTCCTGAGCCAGCATGGCCCAGAATTCCTGAGCCAGTCACTTGTCTGGGCCATGCTGGCTCAGGAATTCTGGGAGTTGAAGTCCACGAGTCATAAAAGAGCCAAGGTTGCCTACCCCTGGCTTAGTGATAATTCAAAGTTACAATGGCACTGAAAAGAGTGACTTTACAACCAGTCCTCACATTATGACCGTTGCAGCATCCCCACAGTCATGTGATCAGACTTTGGGCATTTGACAACTGGCACGTATTTATGATGGTTCCAGGGTTATGTAATCACCATTTGTGACCTTCCCAGCTGGCTTCTGACAAGCCAAGTCAGTGGAAAGCTGGATTCGCTTAACGACCATGTGACTTGTTTAACAACTGTGGTTAAAAGGTCATAAAATCTGGTGCAACTCACTTAACATCTTGCTAATCATCTTGCTTAGCAGCGGAAATTCTGGTCCCAATATTGATTGTATGTCGAGGATTGCCTATATGTCAGTTGGGGGAATTTGGGGAGTTAAAATCCACACATCTTAAAGTTGTCAAGGTTGAAAATACTGGCATGCAAAATGCTGAGAACCTCCACATATCCCTCCTGTAGCCCTTGTGAATACTAGGATCTGGATAGCTCCTAACGCTAAATATGTACCTAATCACTACATTGGGAAAGGCTGTGAGTTCAGTTCTTGATAGAGGGTTTAAATTTTAAACCTTCTAGAATAGCATCTGGCTATCTATCTAAATCCTAATTAGTTTGAAACTGGTCACATGGTAGCGCATATAGCTGTTTGTCAAAAGTGAGGCCTACAGGCAGTGGATTTAATGTTCAGGCTTTGCATTTATTTTCCTGCCTCTATTATGCAATGAGCTGGATGGCCCTTTGGGTGGGAGGACGAGTTCCATCTTTGTCTTGTTTTGGCAACAACTAGCTTTCTTTTTTCCTCTGAGAATGAACTCCTACCCCAGTGATGGCGAACCTTTTAGAGACCGAGTGCACAAAAACTGGCCCCGCCCCCACTCCACCCCTGCCCCGCCCCCGCTCCATCCTCACCCCGCCTGCCCGCAGGGCCACTCACCGTCTCCAGGGCCCACTGCAGATCACCCAGCAGTGCCATGGCGGCCACGCCCTCTGCCCGCGCCCTGCAGCATCAATTGTGCACGATGGGGCGTGAGGGCAGAGTCTTCCCTACTCTGCCTGGCTGCCATGTCCTTGGCTGCACTGCTCCGCGTGGGCCACGCTCGGGGGCGACTCTCCTCCAGGGGGGCTGCTGGTGAGGAGGGAGTCATGGGGGAGGCAAGGCTGGGGCAATGGCATGTGTGCCCACAGAGAGGGCTCCGAGTGCTGCCTCTGGCACCCGTGACATAGGTTTGCCATCACTGTCCTACCCCCTGAAATCTAGCTTCAGAAGTAGAGAAAACCTCCAGCATTCTGAAAGAAGGCAGTTGCAAACCCTTTGATGTTGCTCCCAGGAAAGTCACAGGGCTGTATCAATGAAGTTCCCAGGAGGAGTTGACTTGACTCGAAGAAGTCTTTGCATTGTGTCCAGTGCTGTCTCTTGTGTGACCTAGAAAACCCTAAATAAGAAGCAGAGGGGTCATTTCCTAGCTGCATTACTCATAGAGACTCGCAGGCATGTTTCTGACCGTCCTTGGGTATGATCCTGTTGTTCAAACACACCTGGTATGTAAATAGACTTGCTGGGTAAAATTGACAATTAAGGCTGTGTAAAGCTGAGATTTGTTTGAGCATACAGATAGGAGTAGGGAAAGGAGATAAGTATTTCTCTGGTTGTCATCCCATATAATTTTGTAATGCTTATCAGTGCCCTGGGCACGTGTGTCATATCTCTGCCAACGAGATGACAGTAAAGAGGCTCTCTACTGTCTTGCTCCAGCCCAGGGTATCTGTTAGCATTGCCTGCAATTTGCCTGAATGGGGTAATTCTAGGAATAAACCTGTTTAGGCTGCAAAACTCCAGATGACCGCTAGGTGGCAACAAAGGAACACAGAAAATCTAAACTCCTTGTAGCTGCTTGAGGTTGTCTGAATTCATGTGATCCAGATATAGTAGTCCAAATCTTGAGTGGATCACCAAGCTTGACAAATACACCATTCTTGTGGGTAAATTGTAAGGGGCAAGATTTCAGCTTCCCTCTCAGCTCAGGAGTTTTCTGTGCAGATACCTCCAAAAGAAACAAATAGGATCTAATCATTTAACATGTTAGCTCCCACCTGCATTCTGGAATGGTATAACCCACGCCCAGGTTTAATCCCCCATGAATCTACTTCTTCCTGAGGCAGACCAGATTGTTAATTAAATTGCAATATTTATTACTTCAAATAACATTTCCTCCCTTCAATAATTCAGAAAAGCCCTTCATTATAACACACACATGCATGTAATCAAAGAAACAAATGAAGCTATTTAAATTATGCAAATACTACCCTAGTTCATAGTACCTGCTTTTGTGGTAGCTATATGTATGTCTTGGTAGCAGGTGTGACATTGATGGGGATGCAATCACTGTCCTGGATGCAATTTTAAGAGAACCTTGTATGCACTAAGCCACCGGTGTCAAACTCGCCATGTCACGTGACGTGTTGCAATGTATCACAACGTTTTTTGCATTGCCAGAGCTGGGGTGGGCATGGCCTCCATATGATGCAACTGGCAGTTTGACACCCCTGCGCTAAGCTGTCCTCGTTTTTGCCATACAGCAGGGGTCCCCAACCCCCGGTCCGTGGACCGGTACCGAGCCACGGCATGCCAACAACCAGTCCGCACAAACAACCAAAGCCCTGTTCATGGGTGGCAGGCAGCACACAAGTCCACGCCCTCTCCGGTCCATGGAAAAACCTTTCTCCATGGAACCGGTCCCTGGTGTTCAAAAGGTTGGGGACCTCTGCCATACAGTAATACTTCTATACTAAATCAGTCATACAACAATAAATCTTAACTTACAAAACACGATATAGATTTCTCTCAGTGGTGAAATCCAAATCCAGCCAATTTTATCCCAAACCATGATTTAACAGATTGTGCGAGTCGGGTTACAAAGCTTGAATTACTTTGTGGAAGAATTACACATATTATTCTAATCTTTCTTCGAAGAACTGAACCAGAATTCTCTTGTCACAATGGTGACATAGAATTCTCTATGTCACAATGGTGACATAGCATTCAGCCAGTCTCTTTCTGGCAAATCCAGAATGAGTTAAGTATTTCCGGCTCAGAGATAAAAGACCTCAGATAGTTTGATTACTAGAATTCCTACCCGGAACAGGGTGATATGTATTATAACAATAAAACATGGGGGGGGGGGGCGCAGGATGGCAAATCTCCTTGAGGAAAGGTCACAATGATACATATGGTCTGAATCTTGCGGACTGTCAATTCGGGAAGAGTGATTATTGCTTTGACTAGGAGGGATTACTTAGCATTTGACAGACACAGATTCATATGGGAGAATCTCATAATTATTAGATGTTAATTAACTAAATGAGCTCTCATTGCAATCTTATTTTTTTCCAGTCTACTTTCCCTGAGGTGGGTAATTTAGAGTAAGGCTGCCATAATACTCAGAATTCTTCCATAAACAGATGTGGGCCTGAGAAATGTGAAAAAACATGGTTTGTTCAATACTGCTTTAATGAATAAACCACAGTTGGTTGGGTTCATGCAACATTGTAAGCCATACACTCTTATTTACCAGCCCCCATGCGTGAGTTCACAAACCTCCCAGGTATAGTGGGTTAGTTTTGTCTTAATGCAATACATGAATTAAAGCTTTATTTGCCATATTATTTGATCCTGTCCTCTTAGTTTTATTTACAAAGGTGTGGTTGCATGTGAAGTAATTATAAGGTTTCTAGTAGCAGGGAACCTTTATTGGTCTGTACTTCCTGCTTAGCCATAATGTGATTTGTTTGGTTTTGTAATTCTGTGTTGATGGCTTAGCATGATGTATGCTAAGCCACTGTGACTTATTCAATAAGCCATGGTTAAAATAAATCATGGCATAGTGCAATGTATGAACCTAGCTATGGCTATTTCTTCCCAAGAGCTTCTGGCATCTTCCTTTGAACCTCTGCGTGTTAAAAGTGTTTGAGGACACGCTTGGTTCACAGAAGATGATGCTCAGAGCCAGTTAACCCAGCAGTTATTCCTTGAGAAGAGAAAATGCAGTCTGATCAGTGTTTCTCTCTGACCAAACATTTTAACCAGGGAGGATAGATGGTGACGGGTAACGTGTCCTAAATGAAGCTTGTTTGCCTTGTTTTTTGTTCTTACTGAGTTTGATAGAGTAAAATCATAACAAATATAGCAGGGATGGGTGTGAGCTTGGTCTGTGTGGCATCCTAAATCCTTTGGGAAAATGCCGTGGGCTCTGTTGGCAAAAAATGACCACAGGTCATAGGTATGAAACTCAAGGCAGGATCTAGCACTCCTTCCATAGAAAGCAATACTGTTGTGGTGTTGTGGTTTTCTTGCCCAGGCCGTCAGTGTTGAGCCTTGTTGCTATTTTGTTTTCCCAGCAAACTCCCCCCCCCCAGCCCAATTCCTCTCCTGCTGCTGTATAGGGCTGCTTCTGAATCAGTCTGCCTGTCGTTTTCAATTAGGGAGCATCTCCATTGCAGACGGCTGGCTGACCATGACAGGGACAGCAAGGTTTGATTTGCAGCAGGGGGGCACTGAGCTGCATCAGGAGAGGGCTGTAATATGTTAGGCAGAGCTCCTGGCAAGGCAGGACGTGCTCTAGAGAAGAACTGACATACCTACATAAGCTCACAGCCTTGCATTCAGTAGTGATTATCTGCAGTAACATTGTATGTGGCATCCCTTCATCCCTCTGCGTGCAACAGCTAAAGGGAAGTACAGGTCTCATTGCCTGCAGAAGTGTGTACAGAAAGAATCAAGGCAGCGTTTAGAAAAACAGTGTCATGACTTTGATTGGTTTAACTGTTGACACACCTGGCACATTTTGCCCTAATGCCTTTATAAGCCTGTAGACCTTTCTCTCACTATGTGAAGATTTGCAAGAATGAAAGCGAACGTTCTGGCTGAATTTCAACAGAGTTTAGCCATTATTTACATTACAGATTCTGAATAGGGGAAGGAGCTCTCTCAGTTATCAATTTGGCCCATTACAATTTGCTGCCTAATCTAATGGTCATGCTGGTACCATTTACTTTCCCTTGATTTCACTTATAAAGGACATCTGCTTGGGAAGAATTAAAGAAGGCAAGATAGCAGGCATATTGGCCTCTTTAGATATCGGCCAGGTCAAGAAACAGGCATGGCAGCTATTCCAACAATGCTCTTATTGTAGTGGGGTACAGGAGCAGAAAAGCCTGTCACTGCCTCATCATATACCAAACAAAATCAAGGTGGGATAATTTTGCATTTGTTTCTTACATTTTTCTCTTTCGCAGGACCAAGTTATCTTTTCTCAGTGGCTTGTTCATTCCTTCCACATGTCCAACATCTGTGTTCCTTTACGGAAAGTGATTGAAGCCCCCCCCCCATTTTGGTGTGTGTTGCATGCGTGCTGCAATGTAAAAAAGAGGGAGGGGTTCAAATGCATGATCATGGCTGCCAACTTTTTACCCCCTCCCTACCCCCTCCCTCCCCATGCCTGCCTCTCTCACATACCTGAACTGAGTGGCTTGGTATTTAAAAACCTTGAGAAGTTGAGTGAAATCATTTGGCTGTCCAACTTTGTCCACATCAAAGGTCACACGTGGCCTGTATCTCAGAAAAGGGAGCCAAGAGGAAAACTCAATTTTGATGCAATGTAATGGGAATTTAATTAAATAAATGAAAGGTCATTAATTAAATACGGTTGATGTGATTACCTTTCTCTGTAGTTATTTCTTCCTCTTTCTGTCACATTAAAAAAAAAATCAGAGCATTTGGCATAGCGCTAGGGGCCTTACTTAGGGCCTGTGGAAGGGTCTCATGTCACCCTGCTTTAGGAGTGAGTACACAGTTGCAACAGAGAGTAGGAGCCAAGGAGTAGGAGCTTCATGCTCCTCTAGCATCTATGGCCACATCATTTTGGCCCTGGCTGACCCCTTCTCTGACTTCAAGTATTCCAGGAGAAAAATGTTAAGATGCTCTCTTCCTGGCCTGAGTATTAAACTAACCTTGATTTAGAGGAAACGGGCAAGGTGGATTAAGATAAATAAGCCTAGGGGAATTTCTCCTTTAGGAATTGCTGGCTTCAATCCAGGTTCACATCAAGGAAAAGACCAATTAGTTAAGGCAAACGACTTGAAATGAGATCTAGGCTAATTCGGGCAGCTCTAGAACTGGGACTGACAGCGTTAGGAGCGGCAGCTAAAGTTGTAATTTTTAAGGGAGTGTGTGATTTCTTTTAAAACAAACATTTCCTCAGATCAGGCAGCTGGCTCACTAACTGGTGGGCTCTGTGCAATTGTTTTCTGAGTTTCTTTTTTAAAAAAAAATTAAAGAAGTCACTCCCACTCCAAGAGTTAGTTTGGAAGGTTGCCAGGAAACCCCAGTTTATTCACATCTGAATGCTGATCTTTGCTTCCTGGGGCTGTTTCAAATGTCATCAGCTCTGGCCAGACTGAAGAGCTCAACTGAATCACCCTTCACTTACACACGTGCGCGCACATGCGCACACACCACAGAGGAGGGACAGTAGTGCTGTTTTCTTTGAACTGGGCACAAGTAAGTTGATTAGGAAGGTTTATACTTGATCCATGCTGTTTTTTATTTTCTCTTCCTCCTTCCTGGTTTGTTTTGCCAATTTTCTCCCTGAAAGATTTCCTAGCAGAGATCAGTGTCTGGCTGAAAAAATGGCCTGTGGAGTGGAAGTCAACATGGCCCTTGGGGGATGTACAGACCGGAACCTCATGTACCCTTTGCAGCAGCGCTACAGCATCCAAGAAATTGTGCCTTCCACACAATTTCTTAGGCATTAGGCCCTAAAGCTGTGGACAAACTGCAAGGCCAGTTGGGCACGAACCTAGTCAGGAAGGGGCAGTTGAGTTCACATCAATGGACAGGTTGCCCGGCTCTTATTCAGAGGCAGAAAGCTGGCAGCAGATGGTGCTGCTAGCATGCTCCAGGATAGTGAGCGTGTGCCAGTTAGTCGGGGGTTCAATGAGAACTGCTTCCTGCTGCCACAGCAGCACCTGTTCTCAGGAAATCAGCCTGCTGCTTTCCTGCAATCAGTGGGGTTGGGGCCAGAGACTCGGCATGATTGTCCAGGGGCTGCTTCTATAAATGAAGCCTAGGTGTGGAGGACAGAAAAAGTAAAGGCTTGCTTCCATTAGCTGAATTTTTGATCCGAGACTAGAATGGCTCAGGTCTCATCAAGAACCCTGCTACTGAAATGTCATGTGGATACTCCCACGAGAGATTGCAATAGTGAACTTTTGAACTAAAATCTTCTTCCGACATGTCAGTTCCATGCGCAGATAGCAAAAAATAATGAGGAATGAGCCATCCCTGGGGATAGCTTGACATAGTAAATCTAAAGTTGTCTTTAGGATTCCATATTTATTCTGGTTTTTTTTAAAATTCATGCAATCTCAAAGCAGCCCATCTGGTGTGCTCCATATGTGATGGTTGTTGACCTCTGTTGGTTTGGAGTTATGGAGGTTGCCATTTGATGTGTTTAGAAGGGACCAGGTTGGAGTAAGCTGGTTTAATCCCTGTGATCATTTCGTGCCTCATAGCATGAAGTGAATTGAAATTTGTCAAAAGCATCCTATCAAATTCCCCCAAAAAAGCTAAACTTAAAGGGCAGGAAGAGTCAGATAAGCAAGGCTGATTACAGGGCTCTTTGGCAGTGGAGCTTCTATAGGGCAAAGATCAGAACCAGCCTTGATTGAAAGGAAAGCAGGGGAGAAATGCAATCAAAGACAAATACATCATTTTATTTGTGTTTGTTTTAGGCTCTATAAGCTAATCTACAGTTAAGCCTGCAGTGGGACAAAAATAACTCATGCATCAACTTCCGTTGTCTTGTTTTTGGACTTTGGCCTGACAGCATTTCCCTCCCCCCTCCCCCTCCCCCAAGCTACCAGGTGGAGATGACTTGTTTTTTCCTAGTTTGGTTTTTCATCAAGAAACCCAGAGGCTGATTGGTGCTTGCCAGCTCTCCTGTTTCCATGTGCTTGCACCATGGAAAAGTAATCATCTTAGGCTGGGAGAAAATGATTTTTTACCTGCTCATTTGTGCTTGGCTATGTAAGTCACACATTGTTTAGCAGCATTCCCAAGAGAGTTGAGGCAGCTTTTATTAACACATGGCCCCTGATCCATAGCCTCATGTTGCAGAGTGGAGATCTTCCCTCCCGTTTGGAGGAAGGATTTTCAGATAATTTTCTTCACTTTAAATGTCTTTGATAAGTCTCAGTGGAGGATGGTACTTGCTTGCCTCGAGTTTCCCATTTTTAGGGAATAGTGCCTTTTCAGATAGCTGACTTTTCTGAAGAGAGCACAAATTTCTTAGGCATATATGCTTCGCAGTTCTGAAGACGTGTTGAATCTATTACTCACTTTCTAAAATGGGTCTAGGTGACTATCACGCTTGCCTCAAAAACCCCTAACGCTCTGAAAGATGCTTTCCAGAGGCCCAGCCATATAAAGGCACATTCGTGCAGAGAGATTTCTCTGTTGGAAGTTAAACCTCATCCTCACATTTTAAAAAGGCATTTTAAAAAGCTTTCAAAATAAACTTCTGAGCCATAGCTTGGGTTTGCTCGTCGCTAAATTGGCTCAAATTTTTGAGAGGTTCGGTATGATTTTTTTAAACTAGCCTACAACTAAATGTAAATATCCTCTGATATTTTAAGAATGTGGATAAGCTCTGGATATGTAGGTCTTCGCCCAAAGAATGAAGAGATTAAGCCCTAACACTAGCTTAATTCTAAATGGCAGTGTTGAGGCTCTGTTTGGTTTAAAAGTCAGTCTTGGGTTCCTTCACATGGAAATCAATTCTTGATCCACATATATGTAGAAAACAACTAATAGTATTCTTCACATTTTCAGAGACATTGGGCTTAATTCCACATGCAACTGCTAGCCTCCATTTTGGGACCCTAGAGCACCCTTGTGAGGTTGGCTGCAAACTGTGATTTGCTTAATTGCACTTTGGTTCACACAACATTGTAGCTCTATATTGGCTTTGTGTGATGTGTGAAGCCAGCTGTTTTTCCTTCATTTGTGATTCTGCTATAACAATACAGTTTTTCCTTGGCTGTTGTGGTGAAAGATCAGAACCAGATGCTTCCCTGTTTAGAATAGCCTCATCCTGATATTTTCTCAAATCAGTTATTTTTTCCACAGATATGATCTAGTACATATTTCTTAGTAAGCCCCTCTGAGAATTTCCAAGATACAGGATATTAAATCTTGAGCTCCTAAGGGACGTATATAGACTAAAAATGCTTTAATTATTTTAGCAGTCACTTTCTCTTTCTAGGAAGCTCTTCCCAGTAGACTTTTGTTCCAGGATTTGAGGGAGCGGGGTGAAGTGAGACTTTTGATCCATCACTGAACAGCTCTGACTAGTTAAGAAAGTTTTGCTCTTGCCTAGTATAAATCTATATGTGTAGTGTAACCTCATTGCTTTTTGTCCCGTCCTCACTGGATCGGTTGCTCCATTGTTGAAAACAGTTTGTATAGTTTACTTTATTTTCCTTATGTGTAGTTGATCCTTCAGTAAGCAACCCAGGGTGAACTTAGTAGCAAACATTGTCCGAGTTACACTCTCTGTTCTCTTGGCTTGACTTAATGCTGGTAGAATTATAAATCAAGACTTATTTTGCCCCCCTCAATCCCCCCAGCAATTACTTAGGTAGGTGATGAGCTTACAAATAATGATATATCAAATGAAGTGCAGAAGGATTATATAAGCATAGTTTGTTCAAGAAGATTCATTTTTTAAATTTTCTATTTGCATAGAAATAGACTCTAAGATAATTTCTGGGGGAGTCCCCATATGTTGCTCCTATCTCACAGCTAGGCTTGCTCTTGTGAGCTGTTGTTTTTATTTGTATGCAGAGTCTAAAAAAACAGTAATTTCACTGATTTTAACCTAAAACGACTGGTGCTTATTTGGATGAATTTAAGTTAGATAATGGTTACCAGAGATGTCCACTAGGCAGCAGCAAAGATTATTTCATTTGCATCCCTTTGCTGCCATCTCCAGGTTTTTCTAGATTTGGAGCACCCAAATTTGGTAATTCTAATTTAGTGGTGAAGGAGGAACAATGAACTAGAAAAAAACTCTTACTCAGCCCTAATTTTCTTCCTGCTTAGAGGAGAAGAAAAGGAGAGGTGTTGTCCCAAATTAGTGTGTTGAGTTTCTGAAACTTTATTTTAGGTTGCTGATTATGTATCATAGTAATGGCTTTCTACAGGACATAATATTAGATTTGTGCTATTGCAAATGTCTGTGGGGAGGGAAGGAGCAGAGATATCCTCAGCGATAGTCACTGGCTTCAAAATGGTGGACATGACTGGCCAATCAAAGTCCTTTCCAATGTTAGCTGCAGTGATCACCATTGTAGAAATGCATTAGTCAAATTCATTTACTAATGCATTTTGGATATTCCATGCACCTACTTTATGTTCTGTTCTCAGTCATGATTGTGTGATGTTACCTTAATCATCTCATCATAACTTCCCCACTCTATTGTCCAAAGCCAAGTGTGTACACAAGTGAGGCATTGGTAAGAGGAATATTTTAAAAGACATAATTTGGATGTTCTCCAAACCTTTCTGTAATGTGGACATCAGAGGCCCTTCACCAGCCACCGTGCCAATGACAGTGTACCCATTAGGCCTTCCAGTTTCTACCCATATTCTTTCTTTTCAAAGTGAGAGTTGCTATGCTAATCTTTCTTTGAAAGTCAGGAAAAAGTATGTAAGTAGCCCTTTTGTTCAGCAGGAATAATAAGTAAATCTATTCCCTTCTTACAGCGTTTTTAATGCAAAGATATCAGAGAGATATGGTGCACTTATATGGCTTATTTTGAATTTATTAAAATCCAAATTTAAAAAATAGGAGGCTTCTTTTGTTTAATAGGGGAATCACGTTAGTATTAAAAGGTTCTATTCAAAAATGTTTGGGGGGGAGGGGAAATTGCCTGTTTTCTGGGAAGCCTTTCCCAGCTTTTAATTTCAGACTTGCTGTTTATTGGAATCATGTGCAATGGTGTCATTTTACTTTTTTTTCTAGCAAAAATCCATGTGGCAATAATTTCTTTTGCTTCCCTCATTATAACACATCAGATACAAGCAATTACAAGAAATCGGTTAAGGACAGGAAGTAATCAAACTAGCTGATTGGTCCCAATTGCCAGACAGAAGGTTGTTGGATGAGGGGATGTGGCCTTAAATTTCTTGGCAATCAAATTTTATTGGGATTAAGCATTTTTTATTAATAACTGGAGCATATGTGCTTACAAAATAGCTGGTTTTGCAGTCCAGTGTTTACATACATAGAACCTCAAGGGTGGGCTGCACATGTCCAAGAGTCCAATTTTTGCAATCCTCAACCTCTTTTCAACCCCAGTTTCTGATTCCTATCCTTTTAAGTTAGGATGCTGATAAAAGCTAGTATTAAGTATCAAAATAGGGTTAACTTAAATAAATAAATAACAAAAAAGAAACTGCCCAAAATCAGGAAGAACAAGGTAATCTTAGTAGTCTCATCCACATTTATTTCAACAGTTTATACTCTACTCCAGACATGTCAAACACAAGGATGCGGCCCACGAAGTGGTTTCATGTGGCCCGTGAAGCCATCCTGGAAACAGTGAGGGAACAGCCCCCTCTGCCTTGGCCCTGGCCCAGGCCAGCTAGGAGCCAATGTACAATTTTGTGGTGGCCATCTATGCTGAAACGCATTCAGTCTTAGCTCCATAAGCCCCCCCCCCCCGCATGGCCTGAGAGGAACAGTGAGGCTCCTCCAGTGGACCATGCCTTGGCACTTGCCCTGGTCCCACCCCCTTCTGCCAGAGACCCCCACTCCTGCCCAGGCCCCCACAGGCACCCTTGACGCGAACGATGTAGAGCTGGCCACACCCACCCAGTAGGCCACACCCACTCCATCCACGCCCACCCAGTAGGCCACACCCACTCCATCCATGCCCACCCAGTAGGCTGCACCCACCCTGGCCACACCCACCTGGCCCCCTGAGGGCAACTGCAATGCTGATGCGGCCCTCAGTGAAATTGAGTTTGACCCCCCTGCTCTACTCATAGGCCCGAATAGAAAAAACACTTTTGGGACAACCATGACCTGGATGACTGAGGATCTCCATAGACATAAAATAAGGGTCTTCTAAACATTTATAAGTTTATTTTTGAAACAACATCTTGAAGTTATTCCTTTTCACTTATGTCTTTTATTTTTGGTAAGGGAAGGTATGATGTTTCCTTCAAAATATTTTTCAATTGAGAATGTTTTGCTTTTGTTTTGTTTTTTGTTTTTTAGTGTTTCCGGCTCACCAGGGAATTACATTCCAATTAGTGAGCAAAGCAGAAAGTACAGTCTCCCCCACCAAAAAAAAATGATTTCTGTTTTGGGGTGGGGGGATATGAAAGATTTCACAAAAGAGCCTTTTCTTTGATGTGCTACAAGACAAAAATATTGTTATCTGTCTCTCAGCTGTTCCCAACAAAATATTATTAAACAGCTGGTTCAAGTTAAAATCAAGCCAGTACCAGCACACTATTTTGGACAATCTGTTTTTGTTTTGTTTTCTTTGCTTTTATTCATATCTTAATTGTCTTTTCCAAACCTAGCCAAGGTCACCCCTAGTGCCAGAACCACTACCCTCAGTCACTGAATCTGACCCTTTAGCTTTACTCTGACTTTCTTTGTTTCCTTGTTTTGCAGGTCGGATGGGGAAAATTCAAGAACTGTCAGGTCAGTTGCATTTTTTAAAAGAAAACATTATTTTGCTGTCTTTAGCCCTTTCTTATAAGTTCTTGAAATTAGCTTCTCTTTCCCCACTCTTCTCCTTTCCTAACTCTCTGTTGCCTGCATTCTTTTCAGAGCCTGTGTGATATTGGTATCTTCCTTGGATAAATCTGAGTTTAGGACTTTTTTGTTGTGGGTTTTAAATGGGAAAGGGAAATTTAGTTGGGGTAGGAGATGAAAATAAATATATTTTGGTTAAATTCAATTCCTATAGTCTCAGCATGTAGATATTTTACCTACTGGATAAAGTTGCTGATCAACTTTATAATTAGTATACAGTATATATATTTTGTGTGCCTTCAAGTCAGTGTTGACTCCTGGCAACTGCCTAAGCAAGTTCCTGTGGTTATTAGTTGGTAATACATATTCATCAAGTACTTGCTCCATGCTACAGTAGACAGTGGAAACGTAATTAAATATGGTTTTGCCAAAAGGCTTAAGTTTTGAAAGAAACATTATGGCTACCTTCATATGATAGATGTTAAGCATGGTTTTCTCAGTGACCGCAGTTTTTTAGGCTCATGCTACGTTGAACCATAAACTAATCTTATGTGGGATATTTGCCTATCACATTAAAATGTGGTGGACTAGTTTATGGTTCAGGGTGTTGTGCAAACATAGCCATGCATGGAAAAGAAAGGAGGAGTGGAATAGTGAAAATAAAAGACGAGGAGGACTGAGCCAGGATTGATGGATATTTCTGTTAATATGCTAGCTGACTGCAACACTATGAGTCACCATGGGAAACAGTAACTATATATTACAGCTTGCTGGATGCTTGACATTGACCTGTTTCTGCAGGGTCAAGTAAGCAACTAACACAGAAAATTTGAGGAGAACATGGTACATGTCAGGAATTTGTGATCCTTAAATGTGACTTCTCCATGTTGCAGGTCTGGTTAATACTTGAATGGGCGCCTAATATAAATACCAGGCTGAAGGCTAGATTGTGAACACATCAGTAACATATCTAGAAGAAGGCAATGACAAGCCACTTGCCTGCTGCTGTCAGAAACACTGTATAGATATGTCCATATCAGACATGAGGAATTAAGCACAATTCCAAGAAGTTGTTATTATCCCCCTTCCTACAACACACACATAAGGCTTACCTATATTTGCCATAGTCGTCATCTTTACACCAGAATAAACCCAACCCAGATGTCATGTGTCTGATTAACGAAACACTTAAAAGGACTTTCAGGCATATTTTTATCCTAAAAGCATTTATTAAGGTTACAGAGATGTCAGTACGGCATGGTGGAAATGCTTAGATCTGAGATTCTTTTCCGTTGCACATACATTCCAGGCATTTTTCCCTCCTCTATTTTGGGGTCATGGTTCACATCTTCCAATTAACTTGGAAGATGTGATTTACTTCCTGTTTCTTTTTCCCCGGGCTTTCCTTATTCTCCCCTTTCACTGTTGCCTGATTTAACTATAAAAATACCAGACAGTTCTGCATATTGTCAAAGCAAGAATATACAGTATTTGCAGCGTTGACACCAGATACATATCAACTGGATTTTGAACTTAAATTGGTGGCCAGCAAAGAGGGTGCAGCAGAGCTGGACCAGATGGCTCATTCTGGGGTTTGTTCTGTGCAATATAATCCAGCCCAAGGTGACAGGAAGAGTGGATCAAACAGAAGCACTGAGAAAGCAAGGGAGAGGGACATGAATTGTCTATTTGAGCCCCTTCGGCGACCCACTGGCAAGGTCTGCTTTCACATTACACAAAATGAGGTGGCAGTCTTGAGTTTCATGTCAAGGCAACAAATTATTTGTTATTTCATTTATTAGTGGGACATTTTTTTACAGCCATGAACAGAAAGGCAATGGAGGTATTTTCAGTCCTGGATGCCAGGATTATGTGAATGAGAATGCCTGTACGTCTGGATGTGTTGATTGGGAGAAAGTTACAGCTGCCATAGAGCCAAAGAAAGGAGTAAAAGAGTAGAATAACATAGCATATTCCCATTTAGAAGTGACTACTTTTCGGTTACATTTCTAGCCTGTTCTTTTTCCATGGAAGGTAATGCAATAAATAGAAATTCCCACACATTTAAGCCTCACAACAGTTGCATACACTAGATTAGACTGACAGGTAGAGATACAGGCCCACCCAGTGAACCTACTTGTATGTGGCTGAATTTGGAACTGAATCCAAGTCAAGTCTATTCATTTAACGTGTAGCTTTTCACAGCATGGGATCTTCTGCTCCAGATGTGGTGATCTTCAAGGCCCATTGTCCTCACTCATTTCAGACATTGGCAGAGCTCAGTGAGAATGATGGATGTCACAGTCTAACTGCTATGACGGGAGGCTGCTACTTAGATTTGCTTATTTGCTTGGTTTTAGTCACTACGACACCAATCAAGTTTCATTGTGTTTGGGATTGCTTCTTTGCTTAAATCTATACTAGAATGTGGCACGATCACACAAAGAGCAGGACTGTTGGCTGTGACTAACAAGTACTGTAACCTAAGATAATGAGGGAGGCTAGAAAGATAGCAAAACATGAAGAATTGGTTTGCCATGGTATTCAACAGCGTATTTTAACTTCTCCCCATTGTTTGCACTTTTAACAATGCAGAATTCTTTTGTATAAAGGATTTTGGTAACATTATCCCTGTGGCTTTCAGGTTATGTCTGTATTTTCCCAGCTGTGGTTTCATTTCATAAGAGCTACTTTGTTGACTAGTGCTGACAAAAGAGAATAATTCCTTGGGATAGTGTGTGTGTCTGTATATGTTACAACTGGAGCTTTGCATGGTACTGTTTAGTGTTGATAATTTTAGTTGCTGGATGATGAGTTGCTTACATTAGTTAAAAGTGATCTTCCAAAAT